>NW_021620862.1:4188532-4204633 GCF_004785775.1 Grammomys surdaster
ATACTCCCATTGGCCTGTGGCTCAGCTTCTATACTCCCATTGGCCTGAGCCTCAGCTTCTATACTCCCATTGGCCTATGGCTCAGCTTCCATACTCCCATCAGCCTGTGGCTCAGCTTCTATATTCCACTGGCCTGTGGCTCAGCTTCTATACTCCCACTAGCCTGTGGCTCAGCTTCTATACTCCTACTGGCCTGTGGCTCAGCTGGGTCTCCCTTTTATTTCCTTCTGGGTGTATGTTTCTTGTCTGATGTCTTCCTTTTGCATTTCTTAATCCTGGAGTTTGCAAGCCCAGCTCAAAGCCATCATCTCCATCAGTTTTTGGTGACCCCTCCACAGGGAATGTCATTTTCTCTGATGTCCTACATCTTATATGAGAATGTTTCCAGCTTCTGGTGTTCTGGTCTGTCAGCTGCGCAGTGAGTTGGTTTTATTTGTATCTTGAACTTCTGCAACTTTTCTGTTTCTTTACTTTTCCTCTCTCCTCTCCCTCCTCTCCTTCCCTTTCTGTCTCCTCTCTGCCTCCCTCCCTTCCTCTCTCCCTTCTTCTCTCCCTCCCTCTCACTTCTGCTTCCTTCCAAAATGGCCTCAAGCTGACCACGTAGCCAAGGATAACCCCGAACTGATCCTCCCAACTTCCCCTTCCAAGTGCAGACATCACAAGCAAGTCCCGCCACATCCTCTCCACACTCACTTAAGACTGTTTCTCTTCCTTGGTTACTGTGAACAATGACATATAGGCTGCTGTGATACTTTTTCAAAGCAGACGAGTTGCTCACACACTTCTTTCTCTCCACCTTTGTCTTCTGAGTTATCAAATTCAAGCTAAGGTCAAGGCTGGGAATTGGGCTGGGAGCATAGCTTACAGGTAGGATGATTGCTTAGCTTGGACAAACCTATGTTCTATCCCCAGTACTGGGGGGAAAGTTTGGAATTTAGCACACAAGGAATTTCTAAGAGTAAAGTAATTAACTGTTGAAACAATATTCTAAGAGTGGAAAGCCTTCTTAGACTCACAGGGTAATGACTCTTCTCTTCCACTACAGTAGTGACCAAACTCACAAACTAAAATCATTAGCTTGGCAGCCCACACACATGATCATATGGTCCCAGAACACCAGTAGATCATATGCAAATATTGTCTGCATAGTCATCAAGATGCCACATGGACAGTGTAAGCTGCTTTAATTATCTTTCAAGGAGAAACCCAGCCGCCTCTGGCACATGCACTCGGCTGGCTCCGTTGGCATGTTGCTGCCTGAACTGATATGGAAATTAGTTCAAAGGAAAGATATTAAAAAGGAGTAGAATCTGTTATATTCTGTGTTCTGTGCAGCAATTAAGAATTGCTGGGACTTTTATTCCTGACTTGTACTTTTAGGCTTTTCAACACGCAATGGCATGATGTATGTTGGCTATAATTTTATGAGCCATTCATATTTAAGATATAAACAAAGAGGAAGCTAAATTGAATGCTGTGAAATACGAATGCACCATGAAGCATTCCTGAGGAAGTTTATGTGTCTTTAATAATTAAGTACTAAGCAAGGTCGATCACAGATCCCATTCTCATTCCTTTGTATTTTTGTGATCATTCAGGGAGCAGAGACCCTGTTTCTTACCCAATGGTGTCAATGGACTCAATTAACTACTGTTCATAGAAGGCATGCGTTGTTACAAGCCAATATACAATTACTTTTCATTCCTAACATAAGGGTCACTAAATGCAAGCTAAATCCTGAAGAAATACTACCAACATCCTTGAATGTGAAGACATGAGAAACACCCAATGGACTTGTCCTATCCCTCTTTGTAAAGGTTTAGTTGTATCACTGGGAATCTTCAGTTTAAGAGAAAACGAAATAGCTAGTCTCTGCTAGTCTCCCCATGAAACTTTAACAGCCTCAGCTGGGGTGTGGCTCAGTGATGGAGCACTTGTCCAGTGGGTATGATGCTTTGGATTTCACCAGGAAAAAAATAAAAAGAATTCTAGAAGCTTAAGGTATGCTGACGAAGTCTTTGACAATAAGCACCTTAAATACAAAATCAAGTTTTTCAACAAAAATGATGATAAAAATGAATAAGAACACCATCCATAAACCAATTAAATGCTCCCGAGAATGGCAAACAGCAGGCACTCAGCGCCCAAGAGAAAGGTTCTGTTGAGTCCAGTGGCTTGGGTATAGAGAAAAACACTCTTCATGGTCTCAGATTGTACCTGCTGGTGTTCAGGGGTGTCAGTGGGTGGGAAGGGAGCAGGGAAAGCCTGGGCAGCGCCAGCCACAGGAGGCTACTTTGAAGACTGCCGTACATTTCCTTCTGATCTTTAACTGGCATCCTGGAATTTTGATACAGAGAAGATATCCAAGAAGTCCAGGAAAGGTGACATGCAGATGGTGAGAGTGAGCAGTGCTTTAACCTGCTGCAAGGAAGCTGAGCTCAGTCTCAAGTTCAACATGCCTGGAAAACTTGTAGCACTTTCTGTTGAAACCCCAGAAGGGCCACATCTTAGGTATGGAAAACAAATATAGGGACAAAGATATTTTTATTAATTGTAAGGGAATCAACTCTATAGGACTACCTTAACAAAGGAGGGATAAAATGAAAATATTCTATGTTAAAGAATTTAAATAAAATGGAATGTAGGAACACACACACACACACACACACACACACACACACACACACACACAGGATCACCAGAGCGGTTGTAGAAGTTAGGTCTGGTTCTACCTCCCAGCCTCATGTTCCCAGAAATAAGACTCAGACTCAAAATATATTCACAAATACTTTGGCCATATAGCTAGGTTCTTCTCTGACTAGAATCATAACTTAAGATAACCCATTTATTTTAACGTACGTTCTGCCATGTGGTTGGTTACCTGTGCTCAGGTACCAAGTGTCAGGCGCCTCACATCTTCCCAGAGTGAATCTCCCACCTGGCTCTATCCCAGAATTCTGTCTGCCTCCCAGATGTCCCACCTTCTATTTTCTGCTTAACCCATAGGCCATCAGATTTATTATTGACAGGTACTACATCCACACATCATAAGAAATTTTCTCTACAAGTGGTTAAACAGCAGAAACAAGAGCTAGTTAACATATAGGGATCAATGTAAATGATTTAAACACTTGCTCTCCAGTTGGTGCAGCTGTTTATAGAGCCTTCCCATCACGATGGGCTCTGTTCCTCAGAAACTATAGGCCAAAACAACCCCTCTTCTTTCTAAAGTTGCTTTGGTCAGAGTATTTTGTCATAGCAACAGAAAAGTAACTAATACAAATTTTCAGGTCCTAGAAATTCAGCAAACTCTAAGCAGGATGAGCACAGATTCACATCCAGATGCATCTTAGTCAAACTCCTGAGAAAGAAAAATGTAAAGGGAAGATCTTCAAACTACCGAGGGAAAAAAGGAACACATAACTGATTGAGGAACTCCCCTGACGATGACAGGTCACCTCTTCCCAGAAAGAAGGCAAAGAAGACATTCTGAGAGCAACCACCACTGAGAATCTACATCCAGTCGATCGAGTCCTTAAACAGAGAGAAAAGGCAGATAAGCACATCTGAGAGTATTTGTTGCAAGAAGGAGAGACTGGAGAGATGGGTCAGATGTTACAAGCAGTTGCTGCTCTTGCAGAGGACCAGGCTTCAGTTCCCAGCACCCACATGACAGCTCACATCTGTCATGCAGCTCCAGATCTGGTAACCTCTACAGGCACCAGGTGTGCATATGGTACCTTCCTTCACACACACACACACACACACACACACACACAAAAGCACTTATACACATAAAATGAAAACAAGTAAATCTTTAAGAGAGAAAGATGGAAGGAAGGAAGAAAGGAAGGAAGGAAGGAAGGAAGGAAGGAAGGAAGGAAGGAAGACAGGCAGGCTAAAGGGAGTTCTCCATGCTGAAAGAAAAGAATTCAGTTGGAGTTTTGGTTCTACAGGGGAAAAAATACAGACATGCAAAACGTGCAAACAAATCAAAAGCAAAAAAACAACAACAAAAAACCCAACCCAACCCAAACCAAACCAAACCAAACCAAAAAAACCTAAAAAACAAAAACAAACAAATAAAACCGGCAACTGGGTATATACATGTAAAAAACCATATTTTTCATAGTTCTATGGAAATACAGATTGTTTAAGACATAATTTAAATGATCATATTGAGGATTTTTTAAACGTGTAGATTTAAATCATTAGCTCAAAGGGCAGGTAAAATGGACTTGGGTCTGCCAAAAGTGTACATTTTAGTGAAGTCTGCTATGCTACCTCTGAACAGCCCAGGCTAAGTCAAAGACTCATATGAGAGTCATTAGAGCTAGAAACTCAGTCAAAGGACCAGAGACTATGAAGACATTATTCAATTAACAAGAAAGGCAAGCGGGAGGGGAGGAATGTAAGACAGCAAAATAGGAAACAGACCCATGCAAACAGTAACAGGAAACCCCAAGTCATGTCAAGTCAAGCAGAAAAGACTTTCAAATTCCCTAGACAAAGAAAACCCCAACAAAACAAAATAATCAAGATCAGTCAAAACTGATCTGTGGTGATGGAAATCGGGACAGTGGTTGCTAATTGTTAATGTGGGGTGGGGACTACCTGGGAAGGGGGGCTTTTTTCAGTGAGAAGAATTTACGTCTTAATTTGGTAGTGGACTATACAATGTTGTATATGTACACATACATTTTTGTTTATGTATGAATGTATTTATTTATAGAAACACATGGAATTTTACACTTAAATTTTTATGTATTTCACTGTACGTAGATTTTACAACTCTCTTGAGGAGCCGCCATCTATAAAATTTCACCAACAGAGGGCGCTCCGAGCCCATCAAACGCGGGGGACCGCAGATACTTTGAGATGCACATCAGATCTCTGGGCTCATCATTCTTCAGGACGAATCGCGCTGCTCCGCGATGGCTCTCCCCCTTCGACACCCCACCTTTCCCACTTCGGGCTTCATGGGCTCGTCCATTTCACCTGGCCACATGCTGCTTTGAGGCTGATAAGCCGCGCGTAGCTAATGGCGACGGTATTTTCTGCCGCACCTAGGCAGAATACAGATGCGGCTGCAGCCGGCGTGGGCTGCCTAGAGGCTACCCGTCCCCCTAGGTCTTCGGCAGATATGATCGCATTGAAATTGGAAGTAGGAACGTAATGGAAACTTCCACAGTGTTCTCAACATCTTCATTTTGACCTTCTCGCCTCGCTTTGGAGACTATGAAATATCCCGGGTGCACAGGCTGCAGAGGGCGCTGGGCGGGAATGGCAGTGCCCGGGAGGCGCCCAAGGTTCTCACAGGAAGACAGGATGGGGGGCGTTGCCCCGGGTTCCAGCACCCCAGTTGTTGTCTTCTGCCCCCTCCTTTCTCGTGCAAATGTCGAAGGAAGACAGGGACTAGGGAAGCCCGAAATGTCCTTCTGCCCCCGCCTAGCCCCAGGCCAGGTCTTTCCGAGGTACCGAGATGCCATTACACCACACGTGATCTCCGCGCCAGGCTGGTCCTGCAGGAGGCGTCTCACGGGGTGTTAATTAAAGGTCACAACAAAATAGACCTGCCGGCTCACCAGAAGAAATGTCCTCCCGGGAAATGAAAAATGACACCCCGGAGCAGCCACGTGTGGAGCCCGGCGTACGCCGGCTTCCTGAGCTCCGGGGCGCGGAGCCGGGTGGGGGACGGGAATCAGACAGCGTGCGACAGCTGGGTGCTCTGGAGACCCCACAGGTCCGGGTGCTGGCAGGCAATCGTGCAAGGAGGCGAGGGGTCGGACCCCGTCCCCGAGGCCGAGCAGCTTGCGCCACACCCCCTTTCCAGGCCCGCGCAGTCCTCCCGCGCGTGTGCGGCGCGGCCAATCCCTCAGTTTCCCCGGTCCGGTAGCAGCAGGCCGGGTCCCGGGCTCACCTGTACGGGTCTCGGGAGGTTTCCCCATCATTAACAGGGCCTTGGGCCGGTGGGCAGGCGGGGGGCTCAAGGCTCCGGGTGCTCAAATCGGGGTCCAGGGGAGGAGGGTCCCCTGGCCCGCTGGGGCTAGGAGGGCGAATCAAGACAAGGTTTGCCAGGCAGGTCTGGGAGAACAAAGGGCGGGGGGTTGGCCCCGGCCTGTTTGCGGACTTGTTTGTGACTCAATCGGTTTGCACCGCTTTGCAAAGGCAGACCTGCACGCCTTGCCAGCAAGAGACCAGCTCCCGGGGAGGGGGCGGGGAGGCCCGGGCGCTGCGTTTCGGCGCAGCTCGGCCGGCTCCGAGCTACAGGCTCGCGCGGTGGGCAGCACCGGAGCCCCGGGCCGCGGGCCTCTCGCCAGCAACTTCCCCGCCCGGAGCCAGATTTACGACCCCACCCCCGCCCCGGCTGCGCCTGGCCATGCCAGGCCCAAGCGCCGCGCCATAAATGGATCGCGGCGGGCGAGGCGGCGGCGGCCGGGCGGGCTCCGAGGCGGCGAGGCCGAGGCTCCCTAGGCTCCGCGCTGCGCCCAGGCGCACACACGCGTCCTGACCGCGGGCGGCTCTCCGGCCGCGCACAGCCGCCCTCTCTCTGCCCTGCGCGCAAGTGTCAGGAGAAAACGGGACGGCGCATATTGGCTCGGCGGCACGCCGAGGCTCCTCCCCGAGTCTGGATCCTTATATTTTGGGAGAATTTCTTTGAACTCAGTTAGCGAGCTCGGGGAAGGAGGCAAGTTCCCTCCGCCGGCTCGGCTCGGCGAGGGCTCGCCCACCTTCCCTGCAGCCGCCCTGCGTCCTCGCCGCCGTCCTCCTCCTTCTCGGCCCCGCAAGAGGAGAACGCGCTGGCCGCGTGGAGGAAAATGCTAGCGATCTGGATGTGACCGCGAAGAGAGGACGCGTGGCTGGAGGAGGCAGAGAGATGAGAAGACCCATTATTTGAGAACCACCAGCCGCTCCAACCCTTCCTGCAAATTGGTGCTATCACTTCTGGGGTCCATTTGCTTTTATTCTTCCCAACCTCCCCCTCCAACCCCCATTAAGAAATCTTGACTTGAGGACCAACCCCTACCACGAGGGGTTGCCTTCTGGGTTGGCAGACCTTTTGGATGTAGCCTTGTGGGAACATTTAGACCCTTTCCTCTGGAAGAGCCACCATGAATTCGGTAGCTGGAAATAAAGAGAGGCTTGCGGTCTCCACCAGGGGCAAGAAATACGGGGTAAGTTGTGGCGGTGTCCACGCGGAGATGCGTTCCCAGGGACTCATTTGGGCGGGTTTGCTCTGCTTCCCGGGAGCCGGCGGCGGATGCAGGGTCCCCAGCTCTCCCGTGCACCGGTGTCTCCACGGCCGGCGGGGCCGTGCGTGCGTGAAGGCGGGTCTGTAGCTCGCCTGGCTACCGGAATGTCTTCAGCCCTTGGTTCCTCCCTTTCCTCACACCCTTAACTTTTGCAATATATCGGGACTTACAGGCAGAGTTAAGCCGAGGGGGCAGCGTTTCCCAGGATCTGCCGTTCCCTCGGATCGCTGCTCCGGAACGGGGAGCCCCTTTCATTTACCTGCGGGACCTGGGGAGTGTGTGTGTGCCCCGAATGAGTAAACATCCAGAAGTCACAGTCACCCACCCCTTGGGATAGGTGTGCTAGGACTGTGTACCTAGGTCCTTGCTGGGGTGGGTATCGGGTTTGAAAGAGTGGGCCACTGGATTTCTGGGTGTTCTCGCAGAAGCTGCACACCCCGCAGGATATCCATCCCCCGCAAGCTCTTTTGCGGACCCCAGGAGGAATGGAGGGGACCTGCTCGCAGTCACTCTGGCAAGGGTGGGTGGGACAGGTCTCCCTTAAGGACTGGTCACTTGAAGGATGGAGATAGATAGATGGAGGGCAGGTTCGCATCAGTGGGAGAAGGACGGCGGCCACCTCCACTCCCCTCAGCCCTCTGTAGGACCGGTGGCCCTGCAGGGCCTGACGCCGCGTGTCTCTCCCGCAGGTGAATGAAATGTGCTCGCCCACCAAGCCCTCAGCGCCCTTCTCTCCTGAGAGCTGGTACCGCAAGGCTTACGAGGAGTCGCGCGCCGGGAGCCGGCCCACGCCGGAGGGAGCAGGCTCTGTGCTGGGCTCGTCGGGTACCCCGTCCCCGGGCTCGGGCACGTCGTCCCCGAGCTCCTTCACCGGTTCTCCCGGACCTGCGTCTCCGGGCATCGGTACCAGCTCGCCCGGCTCCCTGGGCGGCTCGCCGGGCTTCGGCACCGGCTCCCCTGGCTCGGGCAGCGGCGGCGGCTCCTCCCCTGGCTCCGACCGCGGCGTCTGGTGCGAGAATTGTAACGCCCGCTTGGTGGAGCTGAAGAGGCAGGCTCTCAAGCTGCTGCTGCCGGGACCCCTCCCGGGCAAGGTGAGCTACTGCGGGGTGCTCTGCGGGAAGCTGCGCCCCACCTTAGGATGCTGCCCGGTGCAAGGCCTCTAGCTGAGCACCGGGCCTCACGGCTCATGGGGATGCCCCCAGTGTGTTAGCCCTACAGTTCTCCCTACCCTGTCTGCTATTCTGCAGCAGCATGCCGAAGTGGGCAGTAATAGCCAGCTGCTGGGAGTTGCAAGGTCCCATGGCGTATTTGTAGCTCTATCTTCCCTGCATCACAGAAACGCATTTTCCAAAGCCAGCATTTCTCTCTTAACACTCCATGTGTCTACGTGACGAAGATTAAGAGGTGGCTCGATGTTAAGAGCTGAGCTACATCCTGGCCTGCTCCTGGGCTTATTTAATAAGCAGTTGGTTCTTCCATAGCAACCCCCTCTGCGTGGTTTGACCGGCCTGGAGCCCCCAGATCGGAACACAATGTAGTTGTATTTGCACAGTTGGGTCCAAGTACTATCATATGATAATATTTACTCTTCCACTTCAAAGAGTTTTTATTAGTGCTTCGAGAAAACTGCATTGCTGTAGAGGAGGTTGCCGACTTTGCTCAATGGCATTTTCTGTTTTTTTTTTTATGTGACTTTTGAAATGAAATATTGTGATTCGAATAGCGTGGCTTAGGAGTAACCACATCTGCTTGCCTTTTCTGCTTATCCACAGACACACACATGGATATTTTGTATACCGGAGTTCAATTATACAGACAGCCACAGACTGCTGTAAAATTTAAAATGTGAAAAATCGCCACCAGGAGAATTGGTTTTATGAATCTAGAGCTTATCTCGAGAATAATTAGCTCTGGGTTATTGTCAGTTTGGCATTTTTGTCGTTCTTTCATTAATCTTCCAGGACACCCAAGAGTAAATCTCAGGGCGAGGAGCCTTGCATGCTACACGGTCCCGATTTAACACCTTTCCCCAAACACAGACTTATTTGATTTTTTTCCATTAATATTCCTTGATTTCTCACCCAGTTCAAAGTACAGCCCGTAAGACAGCAGGTCCTGGTGGATGCTATCCTTGTCTGCATAGAGCTTATCTTCTGATGGAGCCACACTCCAGCATGTATTCTCATCTGTGTTGAGTGTTGCAAAGAATGGGCTGTAGAATGGGGAGAGAGAGGCCTTGATGGGTACAAATGTGAGAGATCCTGGGGCTTGAGATGTGACAGTGGCTGATATTTGTAATCCTAATAAGTCACAGGCCACCAAAATTATCTCAGAACATTGAGGTCACATGCTTATAGGGGTCCTTCATATTGTTTGAATGCTCCTCTTGTGCATGAGTAAAGAAGCACCAACTCTTGTCCTAAAAAGGGAAGGGCTGTAGGAACACAGACAAGGGGAAGCAAAGGCTGAAGCTTAACTGCGTGCTTGGTGATTCATGGAGTCGCAGGAGAGATGGGGCCTTTGTTTTGGTGGAAGCCACCTGGAAAATTCATTTTACACTGCTTAGAAGGCAGTGCAATATAGGTTCAGATTTTATTTATTGGCTGAAATAAAAGTAACGTGAAACTGATCGTGTTGTAGAGGGAGGCGGTGGCTCCAGATGCACCCAAGTCTTGGGCATGCCCAGTATCAGTGCTCTTCCCTCCAGGGGCATCGAGGGGAGAGCTGTGCGTCAAGGGGACAGTCACTGACTGATGGCACGTTAGGACATCATACACAGCTGCCAGAACTGCGTCAAGACATTAGCATTAGGTACAAGGGAGCTTGCAGGGTTTCGGCAGGAATAAGGATTCTTGGGGTTAGCTCATTACTAGGAAGTGAGCTAGGGAGCCTCCACTTGAACTGATTGTCTTTGGGAATGATAACTTTAGGGATTGTGTACATGTCAAGCACTGTCACCTTCTAATGAGATACAATTCCTATAACATCCTTAATGTTTGCAACATTTTAGTCAAACAACTGCCACTTTTCTGGTGCCTTCTACATGGTGGGTCCTGTCCACTGGAGGCAAGACATTTCTTCTCAGCCATAGCTTGACAAGGAGACTTTGGGTGCTGATTTATGAGCAGAGTCTCTGTAGCCTGCAGGCTCTGAAAGAGTTAAGTTTCAGTAGAACAAGGGATGTCATTGCGACCCCAATATGTAATTCGTCCCGGAGAAAAGGAGTCTGGGAAAATAAAGACATGCTTTTGAGGGGTAATTAGCAGAAATCATCTTCATAGTTTACTTTAAGATTCTTAACCATATTTGGGGAATATTTTCACAAATAGAGTATTAACTCGCATTAGGTAGTATGAAAAGCCTTCTGCATAGTCATACAGAAGTCAGAAGCCGAAGAGCATGCCCTGAAATCCATAGCTTCAGAATGAGTTTGGCTTTGGTTCTTTGCAGCACTGATTTATTTTGCAACCCTAGTGAGTCAGTTTCACATTTTAATACAATATATTTTAAAATTAACTCTTTAGAATTTCATCCCATCTTTAATGTTCCTGTCAACACAGCAATGGAAAACCAGTGGTTCAGATGGCCGGAATGTCTGTCACAAGACGAGGTTCGAAAAGCGCTTCTATTCTTAAGAGAGAGAGATGAATTGACATTTATCTAGTAGACAAGATCCCAGAGATTTCTGTTTTACAGGATCAGGGTGTTGTAATGCCTACAGTTACATTCTCATCTGATGAGTTCACTTCTTCATCCTTGTGCCATCAGATGATTTCCCTCAACGTGCTCATTGCTGGCAGCAAGCTCTATAGAGCTCCCCTCCATTTATTTTGGGGAGAGCTGGGTGAAGTGAGGTAATGAAGCATTAGGCAGTCTCTGCAGGTGCATCTGGTTGTCCCCTCAAACTGAAGACTGCCTCTGCTGCTCCAGGAGCTGCTGCTGAGTCTGTGCACTCTTGAGAGTATATGGCTTCTGGAAGAATGGGCTCTGGGCTTCAGGGTAGACCAGTTGTATGACCATTGGAGAATAGGGCTTCATGTTAGACCATTATGAAACTTGATTGTAGCTGGGTGACCCAGTAAATGATAATGTTGACAGAAGCAAGAAGTGTAGAGAGAAAGATGGTGATGGTAATAACTTGAGTTTTCTAGAGAGGGGATCAAGAGAAGAGGCAGATTCAGCCATAAACCAGATTGTTGCAGGCTATCTCAAAAGTCTGGGAGTAAAAACTATGCTCTGAATTCATCCACTTAGGAGCAACTTCTCTGGGCAAGGAGATGTGCCATCCTGATTTCAGGCCATAAACCCTTCTGATTGACTTTTACTGGCTCAGTAAGAAAGTGCTTGCCAGTTTATGTCCTTTCTTTTTTAGTGTTGGGTAAATGGAAGTGTTCAGATAAAACAGAAGAGTGGGGTAGTGGAAAAGAGTTGAGACTTTAGGTGAGGATTGTCCTTTTTCCCACTGTCATGTTTCACTGTGTAAATATAAAACATTTCCTGGGTACTGGTGAGTGAGCCTTTCTCGTTTTTATAGACAGTCAAGGCACCGAGCCAGAAAGAGCAGCCAAGGAACGAACCTCTCCTTTTTGAGCTAACCTAGATCATTCTGATAGCTGTGACAGAACTTTTGAATTGACTATGGAAAGCCCACAACGCATCGGCCGAGGAAATTCCCTGGAGAAAGCAGGAGTGCTCCAGGTGGGGTAAAGGTTATCTGCCATCTGCTCATTTCCATACCAACAAAGGAAAACCTCTTATGTAAAAGAAAGCCAGAACTATGCTCCTATCTGATTTTTTTTCTCTTCAGTCACATATTCTGAGTCCATCTATGCCCCAGAAATATCAGCAAGATTAGCCAGACATCCTGAGAAGGGTGACCCAGGAATGAGGGGGATGAAAGAGAAGAATGTGTGCTGGGTTAGAAACACCAAACGTGGGCTCTAAATAGCCAGAGCCCAAGGAAGTCTAGACTTGGGGAGATATAAATAAATAGTTCTGTATTTTGCCAGTTCCCAAAGAGGGAGGAATATGAAAAATAACTCCATTGAAAAGTGACCCCCTAAAGCCATTGTAGTATTCTGTATAGATAAACTAGACTTTACATTTGAAATACTTATTAATAATGAAGGAATTCCAGACAAATTTCCCTTACTCTAAGAACACAACTTTAAAAAGCACCTTCAGAATCCTGTTCATTTTGAAAGTATTTAAAGAACATTTTCTTACTGGGTGGAGGGGCAGCTGGAGCCATGACTCCGTGTTTAAGAGTACTGGGTGCTCTTCCAGAGGACAGGGGCTCAATTTCCAGCTCCCTCATGATGGCTCACAGCTGTCTATAACTCCATTTCCAGGGGTTCCAACCCCCTTCTGGCCTCTGGAGGCACAAGGCATGCAAGTGGTGCACAAGCGTACATGCAAACTTTTTTTCTTATTTTCAAACATGTGTGTAGTGAAATGTGATCATATTTACCTTCTATTACCTCCGGGCTCCTTTCCTCTCCCCAACACAGTTCCATCCCAAATTCATACCCTCTTTTATTTTTTGACAACCACTAAAGTTAGTCAGTGCTGCTCATATGTGCATGGGTATGGGGCCATCCGGAGCATGGGAAACCTACCAGCGGCCACGTTCTCGAATGGAGTAAGGAATGATTCTCCCTTCCTTACTGGGAGAACTGCCAACAGCTGCCCAGTATTGGGGAGAGCTTCGAGATCATCTACTCCAGTTGATGCCTGAATTTTGCCAGTCTTGGCCTTGTGTAGGTCCTGTGCAGGTAATCACAGCTGCCCTGAGTTCATGGCTGTGATAGCCATGATATCTCCAGAAGACAGGAATTCACAGCGCCCCTCGTTGTCCTCTGGCTCTTTGAAATAACAAAACATCTGATACATAGCAGCAGTGATGGGGAAGGCCTGGAGTATTTATAATTTAAGACCTTCGGAGCCATCTCCAGAGTTTATCAAAACATTCCTAGTGGGGCCAGGCGCAGCCCAATCTCTTCCTCAACATTTCATTTTGGCAGACTTTTAAGAGCAGTACCAACATGGTCAGTTTTGGGAGGGACTTAATTCATTTGAAAGATTCCCTGACTAGTAATCATTTCCCCACCCCACATTCATTCTAGACAAGACTATTGCATTACAAATATTATTTCTTTTAAATGGCTGAATTTGGTAGTTTGTCAGGGTTTGGAATGATTAAGCCAATTAAAATTTAGGTCGGTTGCTCTTTGGTGTTAAGTCACAGACCATACCAATCATCAGCTAATAACTTGAGGGTGAGAGCAATGATGGATGATTGACAGTTATTGTCTTTGTGTGCCAAGAATGACAGAGAGTCTCATAGCAAAATAAAGATGTGTGTGATTTCTTTGTCTTGGAGTTATAGTGCTTATTGTAGTTATCATAGTCAGTCACACACATGTACATACATACACATACGCATGCACGTACATGAGCACATGCATGCACACGCACACATACAGAGAATGAAGAATCCAAGCTCACTTTCCCCTGACAGCCCTTGAGGGTCACTGTTAGAATAACAAGTAAGGAAATTCCTGCTTGAAGATGATATCAGTTTCTTGGCTTGCAGATGACAACATCATCCTTGGGGACCAGGAAGATGGAAATATGCAACTCTGTAGAGGTCCCGAGGAACTGTTTCAGTTGGAGTTTAATGGGTTTGGAAAAGGAGCATCCTCTGCTCTTCCCCTTGTTGATCTGCTGAGGCTCCATCCTGACCCAAGAAAAGGAGCTGTAGCTGGGTACTCAGGGTCACATGGATACGTGGCTCATCAGCCTTCCCTGCCACTCTGTCCCCAGAGATTAAGAGCTGGCGCGTGGTGTAGGGTCTCCCTTCCCTCCAGCATTGCTTTACCGTCGTCTGCTCACAGGCGCCCTTCTTTTGCTTGTAATCTGTGGAGTGGTCCCCCTGGGTGGAGAGCTGCTCGTTTGATGGGCTCAGTTGAAGTCCCTCACTTCTGTGCGTCAGTGTGAAGGAGCCCATCACTGTGTCTACTGGCAGAGGTGCCGGAGGATGGGATACATCTGTGGTCCTTAGTTACGTTTGGAGTGTTTATCAAAATGTCATATCAGTTTGTATATCATCCTTCTGGCTGCTGTCTTTGGGCCTTCTCAAGAATCATTTCTGGAGAAACATGACCATTGAATTCTGAGTAGAAAGGCATCCACCAGAGGGATTCTCTTTACCTCCTTAATCAATTTTTATCTTTTTGTTTTTTGAAAAAGTGTTTCATATAGCCCAGGTTGGTCTTGAACTCACTATGTAGCTAAGGTCAATCCCTACCAAACATATTGTAAAGCTGCTTCCTTTTTATTATTTTTAATTTTTTAAAAAATAATTAAATGGTGTAGTATTGGCACACAGGGAACAGAATAATATTCAATAGAAAATGTAGGAAAGGACCTGAGTACAACTGAAAATTTGGTCTGTGATCATAGTAGCATCTTTAACCAGTGGTAGGGAAGTGAGTGTTTTATTAAAAGGTTTGGGGAAACTGAATAGATCAATATTTTAGAAAACAATAAATTGATCTATACAGTTCATTATATACTCAAAAGATCTCCCAATGGACCAGAGAGCTAAATACTAAATATTGTAGAACAATGGACTTCTGCTGCACTCTCACCCTGTGCAAGCTAACATGCCTCAGACGTTTCCATTTTGCTTAGTGCTTTGTGTTGTGTCCATGAGTGGGAGAGTGTGAGGGTCAGAGGTGAAGGTTGGATGTCTTCCTTAGCCTCTTTCTGACTTAATTTTTGAGTCTGAGTCTCTCATTCCAAAGCTCACCAGTTCTCTTGGACTGACACTGGCCAGCAAACCCTAGGATCCCCCTCCTCCTGCCTGGCCAGGCCTGAGATTACAGGCCTGCGCCTGTCACTGGGCCTGGATGCTGCCTGCCACTGGGCCTGGAGGCTTTACATGGGTACTAGGATCAAACTCACCTCCTGATCCTTGCGGGCAGCATTTCACTGAACCACCTCCCTAGTTCTTCTTTAGTTTTTTATTTTAAATTAATTTTTAAAAAATTAATTTAATTTAAAAAAATGAGTATTCCATCTGCATGTACACCTGCATGCCCGAGGAGGGCATCAGATCCCATTACAGATGGCTGTGAGCCACCATGTGGTTGCTGGGAATTGAACTCAGGACCTCTGGCAGAGCAGCCAGTGACCTTAACCACTGAGCCATCTCTGCAGCCCTATCAAGTACTTTTAATGCAAATTATTATCATTGATTTTCTGGTGATGAGCTCTCCTTGAATTCTTGCTATAAAACCTATTCAGTCATACTGCATTAAAAAAATACCACTGGATTCAAGTTGATAATACATTATTTATTGTTTTTTTCTTTGATAGTCATATACCAATGATCATTTCTGATTCTCATTCATGTACAAGTGTAGTATTATATCATATTATAAATAAAATATGAAAAGTATTAAAATTCCTGCCTGGAGCAATACACAGTTTGCTCTAAGAGACACGCCGTGAGAGTCACAGTGCGGCCTATCAAGAGCAGCAATTGAATTGCACAGGAAGCTGAGGGACGGGTAGGGGATGACTTTAGAAAGATGGGTCGGATAGGAGCATACCGAAACAGAGATGTTCCAGGGAGAGGGAACGGTGGAGGGGTTATATATGCAAGTACACTGGAGAATCACTGGAGAATGTAAGTGATGTACTGCTATTTCTCCCTCTCTCTCTCTCTCTCTCTCTCTCTCTCTGTCTCTGTCTCTCTCTGTCTGTCTCTCTCTCTCTCTCTTTCTCTCTCTCTCTCTCTCTCTCTCTCTCTCTCTCTCTCTCTCTCTCTCTCTCTCTCTCT
>NW_021620862.1:4204643-4208244 GCF_004785775.1 Grammomys surdaster
TCTCTCTCTCTCTCTCTCTCTCTCTCTCTCTCTCTCTCTCTCTCTCTGTGTGTGTGTGTGTGTGTGTGTGATAGGCTGGAGAAGTGTTAGGGAGGGAATAGGGAGCACTGTGAGAAAAGAGTCAGGATTTTCTGTGTAGCAATGGGCAGACACTGGAACGTATCCAGGAGGGGACCGAAGCATCAGTTGTGCATTGTGAGAGAGAGTGTCTTTCGACAGTGTCCTGGAGCCCCATTAGGGGGTCACTCACAGTGGTGCGGGTAACATTATGCAGACTGAATTGAAGTGATAGCAATATGAATGAGATGTTAGGGAAGACGTGACAGATTCTGTGCAGAAATCTGTCATATATGGGTGCTGGTATAAGGGACAGGAGGTAGTCATCCTTCATGCATCAGATAGAGAACACAAGTATAAAGATTTTGCTATTTGAGGGGGAGTGGCTATGTGTAACAGAACTAGTTGGAGTTATCTGGAGCTTGAGGTTAAACCGTCCAGTGGGGCCAGCTGGAGTCTCTAGGGTTCAGCTGGAGTCTCTAGGGTTCAGCTGGAGTCTCTAGGGTTCAGCTGGTGTCTCTAGAGTCCATTTGGTGTCTCTAGAGTCCAGTTGGTGTCTCTAGGGTGAGTTTGGATGTGGAGACATGGATCTTGTAGTTCTTACAAAGAAAAAGGTGATGGAATGCACAGATGCTAGGAGTTCTGTGTATGTGAGGTGGGCACATTAACGAACTGAGCATGAGCCATAAGCATTGGCCCTGAAGGGACAGGAAGCCCAAGGAGTTAAGAAGACAGTCCAGGTCAGAAAAGAGGGAGACAGAAAGTTAGGGTGAGCATATGGCAGCATGGACACCAAGCAGTAAGAGTTTTGGGGACCAGGATGATGATAAGCCCTGGACTCTGAAGGAATCAAGGAGGCGAGCATTCAAGTGTCCCTGGAGTTGTCTACTCGGAAGTTATGGAAAATCTTGGCTTGAACCATTTCTAGCATCTTGGAGAAAGGTAGTGAATGTCAGTCCAGTGGTAGATGGAGAACTGAGACTATCTGAGGCATCTCCACTGTGAGGTTACGAGAGGTGCCATTCCTGATGCTCTCACACACTAAAATAAAGGCCCACGATCAGCAGACAGCACAAAACCAGCCTTATTTAGTTGTGACCACGGGAAAGCTACTTGGGTTTTTTGGACCCGGTAATTCTGTTTAATAGTGTATTTATAGGAGCCCGCCTCGAAGGTTGTAGCGAAGGTCACACGATTGTGAGATAAGGTTGAGCCATCACTTCGTGTTCTTATACTCCAGTGACTTTCCAGGAAGACTTGAATACAATGAAAGCAGATCTCCTTGTGCCCTGGACCATCCTCCCCTTCTGTTGTTAATGGCCCCGACACCAACATGGAGAACAGAGAAACAGCTCTGGAGAAAATGGAGCCACTCACCTCCTTTCCCATTCCTTCATCTCCAAGTCAATGAAAGCCCCCATGTGTCCTCATCATCCAGTAGGCATCTGGCTCCCTGGGAACAGTTCAGGGCTTACCTGGAGAAGGTGGCTACTCCTTTTAGCCCAGTTGCCATGAATATGGATTGAGAATCTTTGTCATAGATGGAAATCCCTCCTGAGAGCTCCCACACCCCTGCCTCCGAGCCCCTCAGGGAGGAGTGCAGCCATGGCTTTGGGCCCTGGTGAATGAAGGAGAACAGATTTCCTTCAGTGACTGTACATGCTGCATGCCGCTCTATCCAGCACCAGGAATTCGGCTTATCTGCTTTCCAATCCAGTTTTATCTTTCTCAGACAGTTTTCTTTGCAGTTCTTACTTTGCTGATTCTGTCGCATTGATTCCAGCCAGACTCTGTGAAGACGGCTGGAAATAGAGACGACACCCTCCCCCACTTGGCCACGTTTCCCACACTGGTAGCAGCTGTGGGTCGGAGTGGATGAGGAAGACAAGGCCCTTGTAAACCTTACTATAAAGGGAGGGCATGCTCTGAATGTTATACGCAGGCTGGGAGGCTCTGGCTGGGCAAGCGTCTGCTAGGACTGTATCTGAGGGTGTCGAGGGTGTCACGGACTATCAGCCCTCATTACTCTTGTTCTTCATTCCTGATTGCTGGTTGGTACTGTTGCCGGGCCACCAAGATTTGGGAAGCTGTTTGAGTTCCCCACAGCATGCTTCTCAGATCTTCGATAGGCCTTACACACACATTTCTGCTTTAGCCATATGATTCTTTTATTTCATTTGAGTGATGTCTGAGATTTGTACTTGCTTAATGGAAGACTTTTCTTTTTTCTAGGCTAACACGGTAGCTGAGAGTGTTGAGGTGGTGTAATCCCATTCTTTAATTAGCTGCGATGAGCAGCTACGCACTCCTAAGAAATGCTGTCAGTGTATGTTCAATGGCCGCTTTTGAGGTATGTCATTGCCCTCCTCCCCTGACTCCATGGGTTGGAGTGACTTCATGCATCAACGGGAGACCTCTTCAGTAACTGAAAAGAGGCTGAAATGAAAAGGACAGCGGCCAAGAGCTGTTGGGCTGTTTAACTGGAAGGTTATTCAGAGAGTAAACCGTGGAATTTGGGGACCCACTTCCAATCACTGCTGTTCAAGAAAAATCACCTGCTGGCTCAGTTGTGTGTTTGGAGTGAGTGTTGTAAGTCCTAGAGGTTGGTGCAATCCCTGATAGGTGAATCGGATTGTCTGGTCACAGAGGTACAGTGTGGCTTCCAGCAGAGTTAGCATCAGGATCTTAGGACTAGGATCTGTCTCTCTGCCTCCCCCTCTGCCTCCCACTCTCCCATACCCTCTCTCTGCCTCTCCTTACTTTGCTTTCCCCCTCCTCTTCCTCCTCCTCCTCTCCCTCCTTTTTCTTCTTTTCTTCCCTCCTTTGGTGTTGAGCATCCAATCCATGACCTCTGAACGTTGGGCAAATTTCTCCCACAAACTGAGAACACAAGTCAGCAGTATTATCTCCCAAGTCCACGAGTCTCTGCAAACCTAGAGAGAGCCCCTCCTTCACATCCTAGATGGATAGGCCTGGCATCTCTTAGTTGGGTTTTGGTTAAGCCAAGAGCCTGAAGCTGTTAGCAGGCTGCCATGTCATGGGACGCCGGTGAAGGTGCCATAGACTGATACGGCTCTCTGTTTTTTTCTGTGCTGGGCATGCTCTACTACTGAGCTTGTCCCCAGACCTGCTGGGCATGGTTTTTTTTTTTTTTTTTTTTTTGTTTTGTTTTTGTTGTTGCTGTATTTTAGGATCTTGCTATGTAGCCCTGACTGGTTTGGAACTTGCTGTGTAGACCAGGCCTGGTGATCATCCTGCTACTGTTTCCGGTTAGAGAAGTGTCCCGTTCTACTTGACCTGCTTCCCGTCTCCTCTGTTGCTTGTAAACAAAATAAACTTAGGCAATCAAAAGGACAGTTAATTTTAGGAGTTCAATTTGGTAAGGATTATTTTAGGGAAAGTACAGCCTTACAGACTGTGAACGGGCTGCTTATCATTTATATTAATGTTATCTGTCCTATTGATTAGGATTTAGTAATAATGTGGGGGAACTTCTTTCTCTCTCTCTCTCTCTCTCTCTCTCTCTCTCTCTCTCTCTCTCTCT
>NW_021620862.1:4208254-4222167 GCF_004785775.1 Grammomys surdaster
TCTCTCTCTCTCTCTCTCTCTCTCTCTCTCTCTCTCTCTCTCTCTCTCTCGGTAGTTCAGAAATGAACATGAGGACTCTAAACATTGAAATCATCATTAAATTAAAAGCTCTTTTGCCCAGGACTTCCTCACCTTGATTCCCCTTCTGTTTGTATCTTTAAATGTCTAGACACATCACCACTATTAGGCCAGTATTTACATATTTTCATCCTGCACGTCCAGGTCCTGCAATTAAGTCTCCTGCCTCACATTTAATGCCACCGTCCGGGGCAAGGACAGGAGGTTAGGTGCTTGCTAGGTCATCAAGGCCCATTTCATTACCTTCAATTCCACTTTTCTCCTTTATCACTAGCCCAGGATGTCCCTTTAAACAACCTACTTCCTGGGGACTCTTTTTTTGCTAACTCTTATTTCAAATATAACATTCTGGGTTTCCATCCAGATACAACTGAGGGGGCCTAATATTAAAAGCAAACTGCATTTGTTTTTTGTGATCCCAAAGCATGTTGGGAGGTTGAATTAGAGTTGAAAACATCCCAGGAGAGCAGGCGCTGGGCCGATACCCCTTGACACTTCTCATCCTTCCATGGTGCTCTCTGCCTGCCTGTAAGTTCGCACCAGCAGAGCATCCAGGAACAGATCCTTGCTTAGTGTTCTGGTCTATGTGTAAGTGACCTTCCTTATTCCTTTGGCTGATTCTGCCCTCAGCTGTCGGATGCTCAATTATTCTTCTTTGCCCCTAAATTTATTGATGCAATTAGGTCTGCAGTCCTCAGGGTGCTTTGTGACAGGCTATATGAGTGATGTGTCCGTGTGTGTAGTGCACGTGCCTAAGTATTCAAATTTGGTATGTGCATATGTGTTTGTTGTGTACGTGTACATGGTTGTGTATATAAGATGTGTGTGTCATATGTGACATATGTGGTGTATATGTGAGAGGTGTGTGTGTATGTGTCTGTGATGTATGTGGTATGGATCTGAGATAAGTATGTGTGTGTGGGAGGTATATGTGAGTTGTGTGTGATTGCGTGGTTGCAGTGTATGTAGTATGGATTTGCAATGTGTGTGTGTAGGGGTGTGTGTGGTGTTTGTGGTGTGGATGTGCTGTATATGATATGGATGTGAGATATATGTATGGCATATATGCATATGTATATGAACATATGCATATATATATGTACATATATATATATGTGTGTGTGTGTATGTGTGTGTGTGTGTGCGTGCATGTGTGTATGTGTGTGTGTGTGCCTGTGTGCTTTCAGAGCCCTGAAGGGAGCACAGAGGTCGATGACTCAGTGGACATCCTGTCTCAGGTTTCAGATATCGTTAGGCTGAAGGTTTTATTGGAGGTCAAGGCAGCTAATAAAGTGAGCTGTGCAGTTAAGAGTGCATTCATCCGAGGACGGCTGTCTCACGGCTGAGGGAGGAAGCCAGTGGCAGCTGCATGCTGGCCTATGGTGGCTTTATGAGCATTTTTAATTTATCTTTTTGTAGCCAGGGTGGTAAACTCAGTACAAAGGCCTGGTTTTAATATGCCTGATTCTGCTTCCTGCGTGGGGCATCCACCAGGGGAAGGAAGCCAGGGGCTGTGGGCTTTGTGTGGGCGTTAATTTACCTTTTTATAGGGTGCTTGTAGTTTCCAGTGATTCCAATCAGACCCTTTATGGTGGCTCAGAAGGAGGAGGCGACAGGAGCTTGATGGAGTCTTAAGAAGCTCACGTGGCTGTGTAGAGGCGCACGGAATTCCGAGGCACGAATTTGTTTCTGCTGATATGTTGCCTATCCATGTCTGTCCCCTGATCTGCACCCGTGGATGTCACTAGTGATCTATCAGCATCTTGCTTTGTGGGAGTTCTGTGAATGCAGTAGGTATTCCTTTGTGCACACAGTACATATTAATTCCTTTTTGAATAGTTAAATTCTCTAAAGTTTTTGATGAAGAAAAGGTTAAAAACAAGACAAATAGTTCCTGTCCTCTGACGGGTAATGAACCCATTGCTGGGTGAGGGGAAGCAGCTGGCTGGTGTTCTCCAAAGGTGGAGGTGATGTCCTGGGCAGTAGTGCTGGCCTATTGACATGGCCTCTTTGTATGCAAAGAGAAAGCTGTAGCGGCAGAAGGCTCCCTTCTCCAAGGTGAGCCAGATGTCTGTGGGCTGGCTCTCTGGGGTCCTTGAGGAGTCATTTGTTGACATGTTCTAGGTTTTACTCTTGTCATCATTTTGTCCCTTGCAGAGGAAAGGGATGCAGGGATGCCCACTGAAGGCTTGCAGAAATGGCTCCTGGGTACCCCAAAGAACAAACTTGTCATCACTGGTCAGAGGCTGGTGGGGCAAGGACAGTTACCTCAGGCTGCACAGTGGGATGTGTGAGCTAGGTGGCTGGAGCTAGTCATTTCCTTCAGTTCTCAGAATGCCTGAGGTCTAGATCCTCATGGAGCCTTGACTGCTCATGGCTGCTCTCTGCTTCACACTCTTTCCCTCCCCTTCTCCTGTGTCCTTTCCCATGGCAGAAAAGACTGGCTTGCTGTTTAGGGTCTCTTTTATGAGGGCCTGAATTCCCTCTGTGAGAGTGTGGTGGTTTGATTAAGAATGGCCCCCAGAGGCTCATATACTCGAATGCTTAGTCATCAGGGAGTGGCACTGCTCAAGAAGGGTTAGGAGGTGTGGCCACGCTGGATGAAGTGTGCTACTGGGTGAGGTGGGCTTTGAGTTTTCAAAAGGCCAAGCCAGGTCAGGGTTACTGTCTCTTCCTGCTGCCTTCGGATCAATACGTAGCTCTTAGCTACTTCACCAGTATCATATTTGCCTGTGTGCTGCCATGTTCTTTATGTGGTGACAATGGACTACACCTCTGAAACATAATCAAGCCTCCAGTGAAAAGCTTTCCTTCACAACAGTCACCTTGGGCATGGTGTCTTTTCACAGCACTACCACAGTGACTAAGACAGACAGCTTCACCACCCTCTTGACATAATCTCTGTTTCTGCCATCATTTGAGGGATGGGGACGGTTTCATTTTCATGTGTGACTTTTGGGGAAACATGAACACTCAGCCTACTGCATCCAGAAGAAGTCACCTGTTGAGGTCTAGACCCCTCAGGCCACTCCAGTGACTGTAACCATTTTCTTTGCACTGTCTCTGTCCTATGTGGTGTGATAACACACAATTGTATCCTAGATGGCGGTGAGGAGTCTGGAAGAGCAAGGAGACGTCTCCTGCATTAGAAGCGTTAGACTTCTGTAGGGTCTGGAGGGCGAAGGAGGAGAGCACAGCTAGCTGAGCCTCTCAGTGCTGAGCATGCAGCAGGCAGGAGCGCTGACACACAGGCACTTCAGATAAGGTTCCCACAGAGTCTCAAGACATTTCTGATCCCAGGTCAAGCTTTTTAGCCTCAGTTTCACAATGGGGAGCTGCCCCCTCTCTACTACACAGGCAGATGTGACCTCCCTTATACTCACGTTTTAAGAAAGAAGGAAATGAGCTGGGGAAATAGGCCGGTTTTAGAGCAATTGCCTCCCATATGTGAGGCCCTAGGCTCAATCTCCAACGTCACACAGAGAGGGGCAACAGTTCAGCTACAGTAGCTTCTCCCTTGTACCCAAAACTCAATTCACCACAGCGTCTGTACCCAGCATCCACCAAGCTGGGAAGAATTACACAGCACTGTGTCTTTCTCACCAAGTCTGACACACAACATTTATACTATGAAGACTAAAGAAACGCAGGCCTGGTGGCTACGTGGACAGAAGGACAATTGCTCTACATGCATTGTAAGAAGAAAAATGGAGTCCAAATGTTGGTATGTATTTAGTAGATCATGGACTTCTCAAACCTTTTTTTTTTTTAAATCTTTCTTACACAGGGAGAGTCACTATGTTATGTCACTGTGAACCAACACTTTTTAAGTGTCTGGTGTTGTATACCATTGACCTCTTGTTATTTTAGCCACTGATATTTATAAGCACAGGGCAGTGGGCTCAGAAGCTGCCTTAGAGCTTTCGATGAGAGTAGGGTAGGTGCTGACTGTGGAGTAGAGAGCCACCACCTACATGAAATGAACTGTATGTCTCTATGGCATGGCAATGTGGGGCAGGAGCTCGATGCTAACATTTCATGAGTGCCTGCTGTGTGCCAGACAAGGTGTGCTCAGGAGCAGCCGTGAACGCCTCTGACAAGTGAGGGAGGGCAGTGGGGAGCAGGGAAGGCCTTCCCTGGGTACATAATGCTGGAAAGACTCAACTGTGACATCAGCATCAGAAAGCAGGCCCTCCACCAGAGACAGATGTTCCTGGGAACCGCCTAGTTATGCAACCATAGGTTGTGGAACATTGTGGTACATCTGAGTACGTTAGGACAAATTCCTCACCGGTGCCCTGTGAGGCAGGTATTTCGCTGTCCCTGCTTGACAGATGAGGAAATTCAGCAAAGTCAGATGCCAAGACCGAGACAGGACGTGCACTGGGTGGTCCCTGCACTCTTTGCTGCGTGTTCTTTGTGCCCTCCACTACTTGCTACCCCTTTTGGCCCCCATCACAGTCCTTGGAATGGAGAGGGGACATTTCAGATATGGAGCCAGAGAAGCACCTGTGGAAGGATACAAGAGTACTCTGTCTTTTTTAAAAAAAAAATATTACTTATTTATTTCTATTTATATGAGTACACTGTAGTTGTCTTCAGACTCACACCAGAAGAGGGCATCAGATCCCATTACAGATGGTTGTGAGCCACCATGTGGGTGCTGGGAATTGAATTCAGGAGCTTTGGAAGAGCAGTCAGTGCTCTTAACCACTGAGCCATCTCTCCAGCACTCTGTCTTTAAAAAAAAATCCATTTACTTTCTGAGAAGAGCTCGACAGCTCTTTCCTCCATGTCTGCCTTGGCCACCAGTTACAGTGGCCCTACAGGGCTCAGTGCCATTTGAGCATTCCATGTGTTCCTGGGACAGTGTGAAGAGCTTCATGCAGGCAGCCCCATCACTGAGTTAACACAAGAGCTGGCAAATAAGTCTGTGTGAACCTAGCACATTAAATGGCTCCCTGAATAGCAGTCACTAATACATTGCTATAATTACATTGCACATTTTTCTGGAAACTCCAAAAAAATGATTTATTAAACTCTTGGGTCCTTGACAGCAATTTGTTCAATGGCAGAGTAACTTTTTTTAATTTGCCAGCACATTTTGTGCATATGACTTTTTTGGAGTCCAACCAAATGGGCCTTTTAAAAGCTCTGATTAGTTAATGTATCTTATATTTACGCAGCTGGTTTTCAAGTCACCCCACTGAGGAGGCCACTCCCCAACTTCGTTTTGCCCAACACCCCTTGAAGAATTATCAGGGCTGGACATGGAGAATGGTTTGTTTGTTTGTTATTTATTTTTGTACTAGACAAAAGAAAGAAAAGGAGATGAGGGCCAAGAAACATTTCTTCCATCTAATACCATTCACACAGTGTTGTCATCTAGAGCCCATCGCTACTGAGGGCTCTAGACCCTAGAGCAGTATACCCCGTGAGTAAGGTTAGAGTAAGACTCCTGCCTGCCTTCTGGATTGACTCCAGCCCACCCTTCTCTACAGAAGAGCTTTTCTGAACTTGTGGGGTTTTGTGGGTTGTTGACACACCCACCTTTCTCTGGTGTCTGACGCTTCTCAGCTGTGTTCATATATATGGCTGTGTGCTTAATGCTGGACAGAAACAGTCTAAGAAGGAAAGACAGATTTTGGCTTCCAGTTTCAGTCCATCATCGCATGAGAAAGACACAGAAAATTTCATGGAGGTGAGAGCATACAGAAGAGACTTTTCAGAAGGTGACAGATTGGGATGGAAGGTCGAGCCAGATCAGAATCAAGAAGATAACCTTCAAAGTCCTAGTGACCTATTTCTACATCTGGGCTCTGCCTCCTAAAGGCTCTGTAGCCTTCATCAAATACCACAAGCTGGGGACTGAGTGTTCACAGCATGAGCCCCCCTGAGTGGGTATTCTCATTTCAAACCATAGAGATAAGAGCTCTGCTGCCATGTGATGTATCCAAGGCTCTGCCTTCAGATGAAGCAACACTGTCGTCCAGCTGTCCAAATCCCATGCTTTCCTTTCAAAGTCTCCTTCAAACTGTTCTCCTGGACTGTGACTAATTGAGAGTTTCCTTGAGGCCTCTTTCTCAACTCTTGGCTGAGATTTCCCACCAGGGTGTAAAGCTAGAACATCGACTTTGTCTGAAGTGGGACATTAGGTGATACAACGGCTGCTCTCACAGGCTGCCAAGGTAGCCTGGATGCAGGGTTGTCACCTTGAGGTGAAAGCCTTCATATTCCTTTACACCTGCAGCCTCCAGTCCCTGTGCATTTCAGTAGAGAAAGAATTTAAAGCTTGTGTCACACAGGGAGGCAGAAGCCAGAAATAGCCACGGGAAGATCCAGGAGCAGAACTTCACTTTCCAGAGATGTTCTTGTGAAATGCATATCTGTGTTGGCTCTGATGATGGCATCATGTGTTCCTAGGATAGGGTTAAACTCGGTTTTATACAGAGATACTCAGTGGATTTACCTTTGTGTAGCACAGTGATAAGTGCAGACCCATTTTCCCCCTCTTGGTGAAAACATAAGATAAATCTTGCTTGCATGTGTTAGCTCCTTCAAATGTGTGCAAATTAGAGACAAGACTCTTGGTTAAAACTTACCTCCGTTCTAGATCTTGAGGTTCAGTGTTTAGCCTTGCCCATTCTGGGGGATCGCTAGGACCACACTGTGAGCAAGGTTATGGTGGATTGCTCAGGTAAGCCAGCATAATGAGCATAGAGGGCTGGAACAAGGGACTGTGGAAGAGCCAGGGTTCCTGCTTATACAGATATAGACGGCAGCTTTCTCTACAGCTGCCTGTCAAGGGACTAAGATCCTGGAGAGCTGAGACTAGATTGCAGTATAAAGCAACTATATGCTGTAACTCAGTAGAAAGCACTTTGCTGGGAATGTGTAAAGCCATGGGCTTCATCTCAGCACAAGAAAAGAAGGAAGAAGGGAGGGAAGGAAACAAGGAGGAAGGGAGTACAAATAAGTACAAAAAAATTAGACACAATTTTGAGGGGAGATATAGTCGTCCAATACAGCCACGATTAAAACATCTGAGAGGCCATAACCTGAGTTATGAGATCTCCTTTGTTACTAATGTTTATTAAAAAGTCTCTTTATGGCAGCTCCTTCTGCAGAGTCAGACGAGGAGAGCCACAGCTAGGCAGGATGGCTATGTGTAGCTCTTACATTTCACTCTGAGACATTAGAACTCAAGGTTTTCTCCCGAGAGATATTGTCATTCTTTGTCTAGGGAGGAATGGTGTCAGGGCTCTGGAGCTCACACATGAGCTTGGAAGTAGAATATCATAGTTGTGGAAGGGAACCATAGACGTTCTGGAAAGATGTGACCTTGTGGCCCAACATAAGGTTTTTGCCTTTCTCTGCATCCTGGAGTTTAGTGGATATGGTGCTCTTGGCAGTGAGCCTGGACTTGAAAGGTTAGAAGGCACGGAATGTTCTAGGAGCTGTGGTATTGCGCCTCATGTCTTCGTTCCCCTCATGGCTTAGTTCTTTCCAAGCCATCAGGTAGATCTGAGAGACCTCTGCCCCATCTGGCCCCCAAGAATAAAGGCTTTCAGGACATGAGAGGGCTGGCACCTCCTGTGGTTTGGGGGTTCAGTTTCAGAAGAAGGGGTGGCTGATAGGATGGGCTGTCAGGAGAGAGGTCTCTGACCTTCAAGTAATCCCTTCTGTGGTTTTTACAGTTGGTTTACTTCTGAAGATAATCTGCCATGTAACATCTAACATCTGGGACTTTACTGAGTGGTACTTGCCATCAGACTCTTTACATGCAGGCACTCAGAGGGTAGCTGTTCCCTCTATGGTTTTTTTAAAGACTGCTATCTTTATTGATCTCTAATTCCTTTTCAGATAGCACTTATCTCTTGGTGAATGTTGCCAAGGAGTCTTAGTTGAAGTCTCTAGAGGAATTGGAATTGATTGCACAACTCTAGACTTCAGAAGGACACAGGCTTGGTGGGACAGTTTCATGCGACAGTTGCATAGGGTGCACACTCGTGAATGCCCAACCGAAGATGCTCATGGAGCACAGTGAGTCTGCTTGAGCAGTGAGTCTGTGTGAGCCAGTATCAGCACAGCTTTTATTCACTCCACTTTACATGGAGGCTGGGGGGCAGTGCCTTTTGGTTTTGATTTTACTGGTTCTTGGGGTGTATGTGTCCCCCTTCCCCTGGTGATGGATATAATGGAGCTGGCAGTTTAGGCCTGTTTCTGATTAGCAAAATGACCCTTAAATGAGACTAGTGGAAAAATGCCCTCCTGAGCCTCTGGGGCTCTGGTTTTTCCTATAGAAGTTTAATGGCCCTGGGTCCTGTGATTTTAGCTGAGAAAACGAGACTCGGTATGGGGGGAAGGGTGTTTGCTGGTTTTTTTTTTTGGTGGGAGGTGGAAGGGTTGCAGGGAATCCTGGACCGAGCCAGAGGACTGACTTCCCTGAGTGTGGAAAGGTGTGAGGCAGTGGGACATGCTGGTAGGGGGACCACTCTAGGAGAATATTACACTGGTCACTTCTCACCTGCATTTTTCAAAAAAATAAGGCATAAGATGGGGATGGAGTTACACATGTATCTCTCAGTGTTCCTGGAGGTTGAGGCAGGAGGATTGTTAAGTTCAAGCCTTGCCTAGACTATATAGCAAAGTCCTGTCTCAAAAGAGAGAATTAGAGAGAGAGAAAGAAGACCCGAGTCCTCCATTGATAGTCAAGCTAGGAGACTTACTCCAACAATTCTAGATCCATTCTGGAAATGTTCAGATGACCCACGGTGGTCTTGGCTCAGGGCTACAGTCCTGGGTGACTAGAGCTCCCCTTATAGTTTTGGGACTGTGTCTTCAAACTTGGGTTGTCCTAAGACTGAGTTCTACTTGGTCTCATCCATGAGCAGGTTCTTGGTTTACACATTTGGACATTTGTCTGCTGGTGTTATTTATGCTAATTTTGCATGTTGTGTGTGTGTGCGTGTGTGCATGTGTGTTTATGTGTGTATAGACCAAAGGTCAACCATGAATGTTCCTCAGGTGGACATCTCTCTTGTTTTGAGGTACTACTATCTACTGGCCTGGAACTCATTAGTCAAGGTGGGAGTGTCAATGAATCCCTGGGATACCCCTGCCTCTGCACAGGGCCCCCTTTCCCCTCAAAGCTGGGATTATAGACAGATATCACCACAGTCAACTTTTTTTTTTTTAATGAGTTTTGGGGATTGAACTCAGGTTGCCATACATGCAAGGCAAGCATTTTCTTGAGTCAGTTTTCATCTTTTTCAGTTGTGGCAGCATACAGCTCTTGTGATCTGACCTCCTGTCATGTGACATTAAGCACAGTCACATTCAGTGACTGTATCCACCATCCATCTCTAGGGTGTTGTCATCTTCCCCAAGTAAGACTCCACTCTCATTAAACAGTAATTCCCTTCGCACCTCCTGCTCCCAGCAGCACTGAGACAGTCTATAAAGTGTGCTAAAGGAATGAGCTAGCTCATGGAGTCATCTGACTGCACTCTAGTGGGTGAGCTCCTAACACACTGCAAATATGGAACCTAATGAAACACAGACTTTGGTTTCATGAGTGGCAAGGGTAATAGGCATGTGAATGAAAGTTCCCTTCTATGTGACAGTGGGCTACAGCACAAGTGTAGGCAGGTAAAATGGGGGTGCCTAAGGTAGCCTCAGAAAGACCAAGGTGACCCTTCATAGGAGTGGCAGGGGATGAACAAGTGTCTGTCTGACAACAGAAGGATGGGGCATGGAGCCCTGCAAGAGACAGAGGCAATGAGCTATGAACACCTGGATGTAGCATATGTGGACCATGGTGTCTGGGGACAGAGACAGAGAGTATGTGACATGGGGGCTTGGGCCTGGCCCAGAACCTGGGCTGCACATAATGAGGAATATATAGCAGGGCTCAGAGCTGTCCTCGAGGCCACCACTGGCAGCTGCAAGAGTTGGGGGAGGATCATACTGTTGCTGGAGGAGGAAGGGACGAAGGCAGCCACAGACTGTGCTTGGCTCTGTTGGGACTCTTGTCTTCTCAGGAGCTATTTTGAGGTCAGAACCTTGAAGGCCTGTGTTCTGAAATCAGCACTTCATCACTGTGATAACATGCCTGGGAATATCAGCTTCATGGTGGAAGGCTGATGTAAGCCTCAGTTCTCAGGAATTGCAGGTGATGGTTGGAAGATCAGCTTCGTGGTGGAAGGCTGATGTCAGCCTCAGTTCTCAGGAATTGCAGGTGATGGTTGGAAGATCAGCTTCGTGGTAGAAGGCTGATGTCAGCCTCAGTTCTCAGGAATTGCAGGCGATGGTTGGTCCTGACCCTATTGCTCTAGCTTTGGAGACTGAGGAGTGGTACATTGTGGTGGGAGTGTGTGGTGGAGTGGCACTGCTCTTCTCTTGGTGACTGTGTGTGTGTGTTTGTGTGTGTGTGTGTGTGTGTGTGTGTGTGTGTGTGAGAGAGAGAGAGAGAGAGAGAGAGAGAGAGAGAGAGAGAGAGGGAGAAAGAAAGGGGGGGTGGAGTATCTGGGTTTTCAATATTCTTCTCTGGGACATGTCCTAAGTGACTTCACTTTTTCCCACTAGACCCACTGAAGGGTCTACCACCTCCTACTAGCAACAGGCTGGGGACCAGTTCTTCAACACACTGGCCTTCAGTAGCCAAGCTATAGCTCCAAGTGTGGGAGAAACTCACATTTCTCTCTCTCTCTCGACGAACATTCAATGAGATATTGGAGGCTGCTGACAGGAACAGCTGGGAGATGGGTACTGCTGGCCAGGGCAGCCATTTTTCTCACCCTGGCTCCTTGCCAACTACCTGTTAGAGCTCTTTCCTCATCGATGCCCATGCTTCAGCCTGCACCTCTGTAAAATGGGGAAGATAATGTCCTTCAGGGCTCCTGACAAGGCTAAGAGAGGCAGTCTCTGCAGCAAGTCTTTATGGAGTTCGTGTTCTGTGTGCAGTGGCTGTCATTGAGGTCTTTAGTTCCTAAACTGTGACCTTTGCTGAATGTGATCCAGGACTTGAAGAAGGGATCTGTGACCACTTTTTAAACTGCTCACATCTGCTCATGCAGTCTGCAAAACTGGCTTAATTTTTCTGCCTGCAGTAGGTATGTGTTTGTGGGCCCGTGGTCACCATGGAAATGACAAGAGAAAATTCTGAAAGACACCAAGCCTCAGGAAGAGTCACACACACTTGCCTCTGGCCAGAGTGGGACCACACAGGGCTCCTATTCTATACTGGGGATCAGTGGGGTATGGAGGGCAGACAGCCAACTCCATCTCTCCCCATCCCAGCCTTTGAATGGTCTCAGAGAGGCCCGAGAGCTTCCATGAGAAATCTCTCTGAGCCCTCAGCCATTTTTCTGCATTAAAATGTCTTCCCTTTATCTCTTTCACATACAAATTTAAGCCTCCGTTCTCCCCTTTTAATGACTTCTGTGCTGTTTAACCTCTTTACCCTGATCCCCAGTCCCCTTCTGCCTCATTTTGTAGTAGTTTTTAGCTCATGGGTCACCTGGATAAGATTGCCCCACCCTCCCGTGTCCCCCCACTCCTCTCTGGCTTCCCAAGAGCACCAGTTAGCTTTCACCCCAGAAGGTTCCTTGCTTGGCAGCCTCGCAGGCTGAGAGAAGGGATTGGGCAAGACTCTTTTCATGTGAAGATAGGTTATCGATTAGCACGGCTGCCAGTTTACTACAGGGTTCTTGACAGCCCCTCTCGATCACATTGTGGTGCAAATTTTAAAGATTGTATTACATTCGCTCAGGAGAATTCAGGAGTGAAAAATGTAGTCAAGTGTGGAGAGGGGGCATAAGAAAATGGATTGTTTCTTCCAATCCATTATTTCCCAGGTAAAAAGAAAATTGTCTATCCCCAAGTATGTTCTGAAGTAATAATGTCTGTGTCTGTCTGTCCATCTCTCTGAACTGAGTTGGTTGCATATGAAACTAGCAATACCTTACTATGGGTATGTTTGCAACAACAGAACCCTTCTAGTCTGTTTTATGGATGCCAGAGAAAGGAGGGATCCTTGGTGGGGGGGTTGCTGAAAAGGAGATGTTAGCCGCTGTGGGCTGGCAGGGGTTCATTTGTGGGGACAGATGTGTGTGCAGGCCTGACACTGGGCAGGTAAGAATTGGAGGTCACTCTTCTTTTCCTGGTAGCTTTTTCAGGATTCAATTAACATGTTATAAAATACATTCCCAAAAGTGGGTAATTCAGTATATTTCCATAGATTTGTGGTCGCCGCTGACGATCTCATTGGTAAGCTACTTTCTGTTGCTTCAGATCTCACTGTTCTGTTGATGGAAGCATGCACAGGTGGTCTCCTGGGTCTCCTTCACTTGCCACTCAGTTTGCTGTTTTCAAGGCTCAGTGTGCTGCACTTTCTATCAGGATTCCATTTCTTTTATCACTCAGTCATAGCGTATTTGTTTTCTACCCACCTGGCCATGTTAGGAAGGATGCTGCCATGGGCATTCTGCACACAAAGCTTGATGAGTCCACCGGTGTTTTCATCTCTGGTGGGTGGGTGCCTATGAGTGGGGTTGTAGGCTGGCATGGTAATTCATGGTCAACCTTTCAAGAGACTCTCAACTGTTTGCCTGAGTGTCCACACCATTTAACATCTGCTCGGTCCTTACACTCAGCCCTTTGACACTAGTGGATGGGGAGGGCCTCATATTGTATTTTGTCTTTTATTTCTCAGATGACAGTGAGGTTGAGCATCTTTCTGTATGCTAATACTGTTCACGCTTTCTATGGAAAATAGAAGTAAGACTTCAAAGCCCTCATCCTGTTTAAAACTAGGTTGTTTTATTGTTGCTGTTGTAACATATGCCAATGAAGGCTTCTTATCAGATGTCATTGACAGTGTCTTCTCACGGTCCATGACTCATCCTATTGCTTTCTGGATCAGGTCTTTGAAGCACAGAAGTTTTATTTTTGATAAAGTCCAATTTATCAGTTTTTCTTTGCTCACCCTGATTTTGGTGTCATATCTAAATCTATCATTGTTTGACCTAAATGAGGCATAGAGGCCGTGCCAGCTGCCAGCTTTACCCTCTGAACCCCAACACTGTCTTATTATAACTAAATCCAGAATTAAAAAAAGAATGATATCATCATCTAGCCCATGGCCAGGAGAATTTATTTGTCTAAGAGTTTTGTAGTCTTGGCTTCAGTGTGTGTGTGTGTGTGTGTGTGTGTGTGTGTGTGTGTGTGTATGTGGAGGCCAGAAGACAACTTCCAGTGCCATTCCTTATGTGCCTACCTTCTCTGACTTTCTCTCCCCACCCCACTCCCTTCCCTCCTCTCCCTTTAGACTAGGTCCCTCACTGTCCTGTCCTGAAACTTGTCATTCCAATTAGGTTGATTGGCCAGTGAGCCTTGGGGATCACTCTGTCTCCACACCTCAGACCTACGATTGTAAGTGCAAGTTGCCGTGGTCAGCTTTATTTTATGTGAGTTCTAGGGATTGAAATCAGGGCCTTGTGTTTGCAAGGCATGCACTTTACTGACTGAGTCGTCCCCTCAGGTATTTGGCTTCAACTTCTAGGTCCAAGATTTGTTCTGAATTAAAAATCATCCTTTTCCCCTTTTACCAAACCAAACCAAACCAAACCAAACCACACACCACACCACACCACACCACACCACACCACACCACACCACACCACACCAGCCAACTAAGCCAAAACAAACTAAACACGAACATAAAACAACCCAGACTAATTCAGAATTAAAGAAGACAGAGTTAGAATGACCAGTGGACATTTTCTGTTCTGTTCTGTTCTGTTCTGTTCTGTTCTGTTCTGTTCTGTTCTGTT
>NW_021620862.1:4222177-4281847 GCF_004785775.1 Grammomys surdaster
TTCTGTTCTGTTCTGTTCTGTTCTGTTCTGTTCTGTTCTGTTCTGTTGTTCTGTAGTTTTGAAACAACATGCATCGTGGCCACCATACACTAAGTTAGGATCAAGATTCAAACAACTGACAGGGTGGTCCATGAGCGGACAAGGACCTGCATCTCCTGCAGTGGGAGGAGTGTCACAGAGGTGGCCGGGACAGGATGCTGACACACATCAGGAGAGAGCTTGCCCCCCACCCCCCGTTTTTTTTTTTTAACCAGCGTCAGAGACAACTGAGCAAATGAGCCATCAGGGAGGCCCGGTGGCCTGGCCAGATTAAGTCATGACGGCTAAGGCAGGCTGCCAAGCGAGCTGTCAGTGGGGCAGACAGAGTGATCACATTTTTGCTGGTGGCTGTCATGTAGTTGTTTGATAAAGCTTTTGCTCTGTTTTAAAATCCATTCTTTTGTTCAGCAGACTTTATTTTATACCCCATATACAATTTCCCGTGATGGGTATAGAGCTTTCTTAGGTCCATCTTTTAATACCTTCAAGAAATAGGCATAATTCATGGGAGGAGGTGAGTCAAAAGGCTCAATTTTACCAAAACTAACCAAATTTGTGTAAGATAAAGTCACTGAGTAGAATGCCCTCATAGAACGCCCTCAGCCCCCAGGCATTGATCACCAAAGCAAATCAAGTGGTAGCCTGTCAAGAGGAACTGAAATACTTTGTAAGTTGAGCTTCCAGCTTGGTCCCAGCACATTGCCAGAGATAGCTCAGCTCTAGGGTGAACTGATTGACATTGCCAGGGATAGCTCAGCTCTAGGGTGAACTGATTGACAGAAGACTGTGGGTCTTGGGTTGACTTCGGGTAGTGGTCTTGGTGCTTGTACCCTGACATGCCTGGCAATATCTCTACACTCAGGCACATAATGTACCTGCTAGTCTCCCTGGGGAAGTGGCTTCATGGTAACTACCATCTGCTGTTTGACTCTAAAACCTTGAGATAAAAATAGTTTTCATATCTTCTGCATAAAAAGAGTAAGTGAATTAAAAATTGAATTCATGCATTAACTTAAATGCGAAGTGTCTGTTCTCATTACAAAATTCAGGGTGAGTATCCCTTTTCTAAAATGCCCTGACAAAGATTATCTTAGATTTTAGGTTTTGTTTTTAGACTTTGTATTATTTGTGCATATGCACATGCTCAGGCACATGAATGATATGAATGGAAATAGGGTCCATGTTAGCTTTTTGTCACTGTCACACAATAATGACACAACCAATTTTAAGACAAGAAAGGTTTGTTTTAGTTTGCAGCTTCCAAGTCGTAGCTCATGATTGAGAAGTCCTGTCAGTTTGGGCCGGTGCTGTGGCAGTGTGCTGTGGCGGGTACTCATGGGAAGACTGTTCACCTCATGGTTGGGATCTCATTGGAGGGACACTCCCAGTGGCTTAAGGTCTCTCCCTAGATGCCACGTCTTACATTCCATCGCCCCTCAGTAGGGGCTACTTTACCACACAGGACTTTGGGTAATGGTCCAGGTCTAGAACCAAGAAACTCTTGGTTCCTGAAGACTCATGTTCATCCCTCAATGCAAAATGTAACAAGTCTACTCCCAAGAGTTCCCAAGGTTTCACCTATTCCAGCTCAAAGGCCCAATTCTAAAATACTCTGAGACTCAAGACACAGTCAGCTGAGTTTCTGTGAAAACAGACAAACACAAACAATAAAAAGATCCTTGGTTCTAACACACAATGACATGTTTCCCATTCAAAAAGAGAGGAACAAGAAAATGGCAAAGTGAGGATGGAGTGAGACAAAAGGAAGGCTGAAACCCACCTGGTGATGATTAAGTTCCATGGCTCTGTGCTCAATACCCAGGGCACATGGCGTTATGCTGTGAAGTTCCAGGGGTTTGGGCCCCACCTCTGTGACCCTGCCAACGCAGCCCACATGACCTTGATCTTGGGCTTGCTCTGTTCTCTGATGTATCTTTCCTGGGCATCTCTCATTCCTCAGAGTTTCCATCATGGCTTCTGCTCCATTCACATACTTTGATATCACCTGCCAGGGGTTACCTGCTGGGATCCTGACTCTGGCACACACGGTATTATTTTTGAAATCCCAGAGGAAGCCTCCATAACTTCCATTCTTCATCCCTGCAAGGCCTGCATCACAAAGAGGGTGCCAGGATTTGCTGCTGGTGCAAGCTGTATAGGATTTAGCTTGGACTGTGGCTGTGATAGCCATGGAGGGCCTGGGCAGAGGAATGTAGCAAAGGATTCTCAGCCAGCTGCCCCAGGGACTGCTCTCTCAATGCAAAACCTTTGAAATGAAGTTTGTAGTAGGTGGACTGTTACTGTTGCCTTAGTGGAAAGAACTGACCTTTGGTTTTTCTTTTGAAACAGGTTCTCATGTAGCTCAGGCTGGCCCCAAACACCCTATGTAGTCCCAGGGTGACCTTGAACTTTTGATCCCAAGAGTTAAAATTCCATAGCATGTGTGTTCTGTCACACCTGTTACATCTAGATGTTACCATGTGTCACAGTGTTCAAAAAGTTTCAGGTTTTGGAGTATTTTGAACTTCAGATTTCCAGGTTACAAAGTCTCAACCTATGATTTATGATTTGCTTACCCTTTGTGGTATACTTTAGTCCTTGGTTAGGAAGGACCAGGGATGTGGTCTTCTTGGAGGAGGTGTGTCACTGGACAGGAGCTTTGAAGTTTCAAAAGCCTACATCATTCACAGTTAGCTTTGCCTCTCTCTGCCACATGTGGATCAAATATAAGCTCTCAGGTACTTTTCCAGTGCCATGCTTGCCTTCCTGCCGCCATGTTACCTGCTAGGATGGTCATGGACTCACTGAAACTGTGAGCAAGCCCTCAAATGAAATGCCTTCATTTATAAGATGTCCTTTACAGCAATAATACAGTAAGCAAGACACACTTTGAGATGAATCTTTCAGGAATTCTTTATCATGTATGAGACACAGGAAACCTTCTCTCTTAGGGGAGCAGACTGTGACGAGCACGAGGACCGTTCCTAGCTACTGTGGCTGCTCATGGCTTCCTCCTCTTCTAAGATTGTTGGTAGAAGTTTGCTCTCTCTGCAGCCCATAGAGAAAGACTGCACAGACCACTCATTTCAGTCCCTCTCTAGGTTTTCAGTCTGCCAACGGAGAACCAGGAGATTTCAGTTTGGAATCCAAGATGTTCAAACCTAGAGTTTTTCAGAGCTGAACTTTTTATTGCTTCTCTGAAATTATGTTAATTATTCAACTCAAAATTTATTCAACCCACGCTATTAAGGCTCCATTGAATGTGTGGGTGGTAGAGATACTGAGTCAGATGTGGTTCCAGATCCTGAGACTGTCAAATAAGGAGTGAAGGTGGGCAGAATCCAAAGATGCACATATTGTTACTAAGTGAAGCTAGCGCCTAACATGAAGCCATTTAGTCACTCTGAAGGTTTGTCTTGGTTTCAGACAGCACGTGTCATTCTCTCTCTTGTCTCTTTCTGAGAGTGGGATTGGGAATGGTAAGTGTTGAAGTAAGAATCCAGGGGAGGACTTAAACCACTAGGAGAGAGATGTGACTGGAGAAGCAAGGTGACGTGTTAGGAAGTTGAGCCAGTGTAGGGACAAGCAAAATCTCTCCTCCCGCCTTCTCCTCTCTTCTTCCTTCTTCTCCCTACTTCTAAGTCCCAAATGTCCTCATTTTCTACTTCCATGATTGGGTTTTGTTTAATTCCTTGGTTTAGGAAATCCTTAGAAAAAGATGTATATTTTTATCTTCTGGATACAAACATCAGTCTGTGTATCACATGCACGCAGTCATCCCAGAGGCCAGAAGAGGATGACAGATGCCCTGGTGCTGGGGTTACAGAAGATTCTGAGCTGCCATGTAGGGGCTGGAAACTGAGCTAGGTCCTTTGCAAGAGCAATATGTGTGCTTAATCCCCTGAATTGTGTCTCCAGCCTAGGAAAGACATTTCAAACCTTCCCTTTGTGTTTCCCAAATCAATGAGATGTATTAGTGCAAACTGTAGAGTTGGGAGACCTGGAGACCTGCACATTGCTGCCATCACGCCAAGGGTGCAGCTCTGCGGAAAATGGCATGGTGATTGCTCAGGTGGTGGTCTGTGGAATCATCGTTTAATATGCCTTCCATGAGAGTGGAGACTGGAACAGACACTCGAGTAACCATGGTTACAGGCTTATTCACAGTGCCAAAGGCCTTTCCACAGTGGATGGACAAACAGTGCATTGCATGCTTGCAGTTGAGATTATTCCTCAGAAAAGGGAGGAAGTTCAAATACATTCTAACATAGATGACATTTGAAGACATTATTCTTTTTACACTTTTATTTTATATGTGAGGTGTTTTTGTCTCCGTGTGTGTGTGTGTGTGTGTGTGTGTGTGTGTGTGTATCACACGTGTGCAGTACCCACAGAGACCAGAAGAGGGCATCAGATTCCCTGGAACTGTAACAGACTGTGATCTGTGATATAAACTTTGGGAATTGAACTCAGGTCTTCCAATAGAGTGACCAGTGCTCTTAGCCACTGAGCCATCTCTTATCCCCCTGAAGATTTTTTTTCTAGTGAAGAAGCCAGTCATAAAAGGACAAATTTTGTGTGATTCTACTTTAATGAGATATAGTAAGTGATGAAACTCAGAATTTGAAGTGGAGATTGTTGAGTGTGTGTGTGTGTGTGTGTGTGTGTGTGTGTGTGTAAGTTCTTGTTTAGAGGGCACAATGTCTGCTGGAGAAAGAAGCTTTAGAGATGGGTGGTGGCTTTGGTTGTGTGGTAATGTGAATGTTCTCAGTCCTGCTGAACTGTACACTTAAAAATGGTCAAGATGGTCAGTGCTATGTATATTTTACTAAAATAAAAATTACAAACTTTTAACTTGAATGATTACTTTTTTCTTTTAAATCCTATTGCATAGGATATTTGAGTCTCTCCTTATACCGTCGTACAGGAGAGCTAACACTGTTTTCCTTAGGGAATCATTAGAAAGTCATGTTTCCTTGACCAAACCACCCTGTTAACATTTCCACAACAAAACACTGGGTTGTGAACTAAAGTTTCTGGTTGTTAGGCACAGGGGAGCTGCATCTACCGACAGTTAGGATCCTTCTGGTTGTACCTGAGCACACTCAGTGCTGTAGTCCTTCTCCTGTGAAGGTCATGGTGACTGCCACCAAAGTTACCTTTCTTAAGTAGCCCCCGAATGAGAATAAACCTCTCCCTGCCTGTATCATAGCTGAGGACTAAAAACTGTCCCCCTTCTGTTTATGGCTAGATGACGACTGTCCTCTGTGGAGGGCATGCTCTCTAGGGTGTTAATAGAGTGTTGAAGTAGCCTGGGAGACTGTTCCATTGAGGGGACAGCCTGCTGGATACTTCCATTGCACAGACTCATTTGTCAAAACTCTTCCTCCTTTGGTGCCAAGTATCGTCAAAGATAGGCCCTTTGGTTTGCAATCTTCATGGCTAAGACTTGAGGCTCACCAGCGTCTTCTGCATTCTGGATTGGAGGATGCAGGGCTGTAGCCTGTTGGGTGTTCATGAACACAACCTATGATTGTTACAGCCTATACAGGAGACAGCTTGAGATTCCTGTGAGACTGACTGGCAGAGAATGTCCACTCCTGACTCCCATAAACCTGTTTTCTTTCCATGGAGAGGATGTCTTCCCCAAAGCTGTATGTGCTGTTCTGACAATTATTCAGATATCTGCTATAGTCTCACATCTTTATAAGGCTTTCTTTGATTTGGAGAAAGTATTTTTTTTTTTTGCCTTAGACTCACAATGCCTCAGTTTCCTAATAAAGACAAATGTGTGCATATATAATTTTCTTATTTTTTATTGTTATTTGGTATGTGTGTGTGTATAAATGTGAGTGAAGATGGGCTTGCTCGTATGTATGTATGTATGTGTGTATGTGTGTATGTGTGTATGTGTGTATGTATGCGTGTATGTATGTGTGTATGTGTGTATGTATGTATGTGTGTATGTGTGTATGTATGTATGTGTGTATGTATATATGTATGTATGTACGTGTGTATGTATGTATGCATGCATGCATGTATGGGCTGTAGGTGGATGCTGGGTGTTTTTGCTGCTCTCAATCTTACTTTTTGAGATGGGGTTTCTCCCTCTGCACCTTGTGATCATCAATTTGACTAGACTAGCTGACCAGGAAGGCCCTGGCGTCTGCAGTGTCTGGCCCCCAGCTCTAGTAGAACAGTTCTTTGCTACTTCGCCAGGCACGGGTGCTGGAGAGCTGATTTCTGGGCTTCCTCCTTGCTCACCGTGAACTTCTCCCTGAGCTCTCTTCTCAGCCCTCATTGGTTTAGCTGCAATTTGATTTTTTTTTTTCCTGAGTCAGGGTTTCTCTGTGTATTCCTGGCTGTCCTGAAACTCTCATATATAAACCAGGCTGGCCTCACTCAGAGATCCACCTGCCTCTGCCTCCCAATTGCTGGGATTAAAGGCGTGCGCCACCACTGCTTGACTGCAGTTTGACTTTTTATGTGATCAGGTGCCACCAAGATTTGGAAGTTGAGAAGAGCATATCATCTTCCAACATGGATAGGAGGAAAAAAAATCCTGTAACCAAATCAAGGTAAGAATCAATTGAGTCAGGCAATACTCACTAAAAGACCAAGACTGTTGTCAGAGGAGGAGGTTAGATCAACTCAGTTGTGTTGGAATGTGGGTCATGAACTGATTGACGATGGAAGGGCTGGCTGAAGGAAAGGAGAACTCAAGGATTTATCAGGGCCTTAAAATTCCAAGGGAGAGGATGCTGAAAAATGAGCATTATGGCTGAAGGTGTCTATAAACGCAGGCAGACATTCATCTTGTGCGGTTCGAGTGGCCTCCCTGGCAGTTGATGGTCAATGTCTTTCTTGACCTATTTGGCCATCTCTTGCTCAGGACTCAGGCAGCACTGGATGATAAATATTTTGACTCTTGCTCATGCTAGAGGTGCTCATTTGCTATTTTACATGTTCCCAACTCAGATGCTAAGATTGAATGGAATATTGCTAATTTTTCTCTGCAGTATTATTCAGAGTTATGAGGAGTAAGGGGCCACATACTTATCATGAGAACAATGGTCATGTAAACTGTTACACTCTGTATAGCCAAATGCTACATGAATCACAGCTATACAAAGTTTCTGGTGCTTCAGGAAATGTCCATTGTATAATTTATGCCGGGTGTGTGTGTGTGTGTGTGTGTGTGTGTGTGTGTGTGTGTGTGTGTAGACAGCAGGTACAACACCAAGAGGAAAGTGTTTCCTGGTGTAGACTGTTTGAAACTTTATAGGGAAAAAAGTCGTGAATATTTTCTAAAAAAAGAAAAAAGCAATAACTGACAGGTAATCTGTTCTAGCAAAGTGACTTCTAAAGTTTTCACGAAGGGCATGCATTGTTTAAAAAACATTGGGAATTATTCTGCTTTGCAAAGGTTTGGCTCTTATATATCCTTTCTAGTATTTTCTCTTGTTGGCTTTTATTTGTCTTGTTCTTTTAAGACTGTGTCTCAAGTAGCCTAGAATGGACTTAAACTCAGAACTTAGCCAAGGATAACCTTGAACCTTCATTGTCCCATCTCTGATTCTTAAATGTTGGGATTAGACATGACCACCACACCCAGCCTTTCAGGAACAAGTCTACTTGCAAGCCATCCTCTGAGAAGTTCAGTTTGTAAACCCCGTGTGGTGTGACACGAGCATCTTATACTGATGCACTTATAAATTATGATGTATGTTGTCTTTTAGAAGTGAGGGGAGGGCTGGAGATATTACTGGTACACATTAGTGTTCAGCTGCTGTAATGAAATACTCGAGACAATGAGCTTATAGGGTCAACTTACTTTGGCTCACATTTCTTCATCATCAGTTGACCTGGTTGCTTTGGGCCTGCACTAAAGCAGCACCATGTGAGGAACAGCGGCAGAGCAGAGCTGTCATGGACCAGGAAGTGAAGAGGGGAAACGATGGAAATGCCTCCAATGACCTACGGATCTGCCACTAGGTTCCACTCCCTAAAGCACCAAAAGTACCATTCTGGGGCTCAGGCTTTAATACACAGGCATTTGGGTGATATTCAGTATCTATCCGGTATAGCACGGGACCTGCATTTCCCAAGTGTGTCCTTCCTTCTGAGGAAGAGAAGGCTTCTGAAGAGATGGCCTCAGACCCAAAGTTTTGAAGCATAGTTAACTTATTATTTTGAGAAAGGGTCTTATGCTATAGCTCAAGGCTGACTTTGAACTCGCAGACCTCCTGCTTCAGCCTTCCAAGTGCTGGAGTAGTAGGCATGGGCCACCATTCCCAGCTCTACTTTAGTTGACAACAACAACAACAACAACAACAACAACTACTACTACTATTTCCTCTGCCTCTTCTTTCCTGAATTATTTTTGAAACAGGATCTCTTTTTTAGACCTGGATCTCTTGGAACTTTGTATGTGGGTCAGGCTGGCCTCAAACTCACAGAGATCTGCCTTCCTCTCTAGTTGACTTCTTAATGCCCCTGTCCACAGAGCTTACAGTAAGATACAGCAGTCTGTTTCAATTGCTTTTGTAGTAAGACAACTTCAGCATTAGTTTTGAAATCATCTTTCTAAATCCTACAGCTCTTGGGATATATTTGCATATTATATATATGAATAGCATATATTAAAAACTCATAATGAGCAGTGCCATACACTGAGCACGTTGTATGTATGATGTTATTTAATATAGCAAGTCAGTAATGGAGGCACTGTTGTTATATCCATTTTAGAGATAAGTGGAGCATGGGGAAGACCAGGAAGGAGGGGCGAGGGCGCGCCTTTTCAGCCCATGCGTACTAGTTACTTCTCTGCTGTAGTCAAGCACCTGATGAGAAGGAAGAAAAGATTATTTTGGCTCCCAGACAGCTGTACATCCATCGTGGCAGGAACATGAGGTAGCTGGCCACCATGCATCTACAGTCAGGGAAAGCATAGAGAGATGAATGTTGGTGCCCAGCTTTCTTTCTTTTTTTATTTAGTCTAGGACTTATTACTGTCCTCATGTACGGTACATTTCAATTAATGTACTCAGGCATCCCTCCCGGGCCCGCCTGGAGGCTCATCTCCTAGGAGATCTTAGAACCTGTCAGTATTAACCACAGCACTGAGTGACCCAGCTTCTCTCCTACTGAACCTGCTTTACCATGGTTTGCTTGGAAAAAATCAACACAAGCACAGCCTAAGGAAACAACCGGTGCATCAATGGGGATCAGAGACTCAGAACTGAGACCCGACCGAGTCTTCTGATTCAAGGAGCTAAGCTGTGTGGAGCTAAAAAATAACGTCTATACAGGAAATCTTCTTTTTACCTTCAATTCAAGATCCATAATTTATTATTCTTGGCACTTTTTGAGATAGAGCCTTGCTCTGTATCCCTGGCCCTGAGCTTGTTGCTGTGTAGCTGGCCCCCAATTACAGGAATTTCATCTCTGCCTCCTGAGTGCTACCAGGGTCCATCTTGAGCTCACCTTCTAGCTGAGTCTGTGTTGAGAGGCCAGTTGCTTTTTAGATTGACAAACACATTTTTCAGATTTTCCCTTGTTTGGAAGTGTCTTGGAGTTTCCTTTCATCTGGTTTGATGCAGGAGGGTGATGGGTAACCTGGCCAGGAGTGAGCAAGTTGCAAGGGGTACAAACTGTGTAGATGCTGGGACTACAACACTGCTGTAGACACAATACCAGGACACAAAGGACTGCTTTGCTTAACATTTTAGAATCTGATATTTAATGTTAGAATCTGATATTTAGACTCTGATAATAGTGTTCACAAGATCTGAGAGATTCAAATGGCAACATTGGCTCTGGTTTCTGGAGAGATGGCAAAAGAAAGATGCCTGGGATCAAGTATTAGTGTTTTCTGAAAGGCTTCAAAGAGTGCTTATAGTAGTTTCCTCATTCTTTGGGGGTTGTCTCTGCCCTTTCTCTGTTTGGGTGTGTGTGTGTATGTGTGTCTGTAGAGGCTTGTAGATTTTAACAATTGTTTGACCAAGGTTATTATATAGTACAAATATAATATATTATGGCTCCTGAGGTGTTTAGTGTATGGAGAAAGTTTGTACAGGGCCTTATTTTGTAAAGGCAACTAACTACACAGGAGGCCTTAGTAATGGCTGTGTTTTTATGGGCTCTGCTCGGATTTTATGTAGGAACCAGTGGTCCTGTGGTGACTGAAGTGATTTTCTTTAGAAAGCAACCATGGTGTGCTTAGAGATATGTTTTTTTCTGAGATATGGTACACTACCCTCTTCCCATTCCAGGCAGATCATCTTTTGACATATGTGGAGACTATAACATGCTCCCTAACACTGTAGCCTGCTGTATAACACTGCAACCTACTCTGAAACACTGTAGCCTGCTCTGAAACACTGTAACCTTTGCTGTAACACTAGCATCCACTGTACCACTGTAGCCTTCTTTATAACACTGCAGAATGCTTTCTAACTCTGTTGCTTGCCATGTAAAACTGTTACATACTTCTCAAATGAACAAACTGTGCCAATAGATCTTCATTCAGTGTATTCTTCCCTACAGCAGAGGTGGAATTATTCTGGGGAGTCTTCTGTGTAAGATGGGAAAGACATTGTGTGTTTGCTGTGCCTCAGTTTCATCGCCACTTTAGTGGGGAATGTCCATGGTGGCCATCTTGGTCCCAGTTGGCCTCATGGGTTGTGTCATATACATTAGTCTTGTTTACATTTGAATTGTTTGTTGCTCTAATTCCTTTCTAAAAATGGATCGTGCCATCCTGATTCTAGGAATGCAGGATTCTTTTAGATTTCTGCTGAGGGACATCTATGTTTGTACTTCTTGAATCTAGCTTTGGTCCTCCATAAATCTGAGCATGTCTTCTTATCCCATTGGGCTTATTTTCAGTGTGTGGGAAGGAGAAAAGGCTACATAGAATCTGGGGAAAAACCATTACCTTGCCATTCTGGTTTGTGGGAGATGGAGGGATGTAAGACCTTGCCTGAGACCCTATTTGTTTTCTAGATCTTTCATGATGTCTCCCCATGAACAGAGAATCGCAGAAGCTCCTTGTTTCTGACCTCCTTTAGTCTAGCTTTAGGGCTTTATGTGCTTTGTTATAAGTATGATGATACAAGGATGAGATATTGTCCCCTTAGGAAGTTCTTGTCTAATAAAATGGTCATTTTATGTTCAGCAAGATTCCAAATGTAGTGGTCCTCCTGTTTCCTTAGCTACTCTGAGGCTGGTCCTGAAGATTTCCATTGCAATGGCTTGGATGTGAACCTGTCTCTCAGCCTCCAACTGGCCTACCTGATCTCTCTAAGTCCATTTTCTTTCCATGAGTGGTAGCTCTAATCTACCTTTCCCAAACATACTTTCTGTGTGTGGGAGGAGCTTTGGTAACTTTTAGACTCAAACTCTCTCTGGAATCTCTTGGAAGACTCACTGAAACAGATAGCTGGCCCTACCCTCAGAGAGGTTGTGGGGTGGACCTGAGAACTTGCATTCTTGGCAAGTTCCTTAGTACCTTAGAGTAGCTCGGCCATGGCCAGAGCAGACGCAGTGCCCAGCAGACACCAGCTTCTCCTTTCTGCCTTCCTTTTTCTTTGTGGCATGGGATGGAGGACACCCCTCCAATCTCCTGGACGCCAGACAATCCTTTCCTGAGCTGAGCCCAGCCATTGCTTCTTGCTTTGCACTGAACATTCCCCATGCCTTATTCTTCTCTATCATTAGAGGTCTCTCTTCCTCCCTGGCCACCTGCCTTTTTAGGTGTGATTGTTATTCCTGCAATGGTGGCTCTGTATACCCCCTACCCTGGTGGCCACAGCCCCACTATTCTTTCGTCAAAGTCTATCTTATTATTCCTTCTATTTAAGAAAAACACCCTAGAGGAGCTAGGGATAAATCTCAGTTGGCAGAATGCTTGGCGTGCATGCACTTGGTTCCAGTCCTGGCACTGTATAATTCAGGTGTGGTAGTGTATGCCTATAATCCCAGGAAATCAGAGGTAAAGACTGGAGGATTAGAAATTCTAGTTTATATTCAGCTACATAGAGAGCTTGAGGCCAGCCTGGCTACATGAGATCTTGTCTCCAAAAATAGTACTGGCCAGAAGGTAGCCCTGTGTGTTTTTCCTTATAACCTGTCCCCTGTATTTTGAGAGAGTTTCCTGGCCTGAAGCTCACCAGCTATGCTAGGTTCCCTGTTTAGTGATCCACCTCAGCCCACTCCCCTCCCCATGCCCGGCTATGCTTTTTCACTTTTGCTTTTTCATATCTACATGTATTTAATATGTGTGTATGTGTGTGCATGCATGCATGTGAATGGTGCGTGCGTGCGTTTAGGCCCAAAGTTGATACTAGAAATCTTCCTTAGACACTCTTGCACTTTATAGTCTGAGGCAGAGCCATTCAGTCAAGCCGGAGCTCGCTAACACAGCTTGCCTCCTGAGATAGCTTCCTTTGGGGATCCCTTGCCTCATCGACTTTCTGGGCTAGAATTATACACAGGCCACCAGGCCCCCCTGGCGTTTACATGAGCACTTGTGGCTCTGAACTTTGATTCTCTTGCTTCTGCGGCAAGTGTTTTAATCATTGAGTCATCTCCTAGTCCACTCCCCCTCCTTCAAAAATGTGTGTTCTGGGGATTAAACACATGTTCTTGTGCTTACATGGTAACTACTTGACCAACATGGCTCTTTCCCCAGCTCCAAGGAGTCTTTCCATGAGAATTTATTCTCAGCACTGAATTTAGAGTGGTCTAAGGATGGGAGCAGAGCTCAGTGGAAGAAAGGAAAGTGCATCTATATAACTGAGTAATACACGGAGGGTGCAGGGTACGCAGGCAAGGGGAAGTATGTTTATATAAGTTAAAGGGGTATGTAGGAATATTTTGACATTTTAATTCCCCCAAAGTAAATGCACAGCGTGGGGGGTGATGAGAATGCAGGGCCCCAGTGAGTGGATTTCTGTGACCTCAGGGTTCTTAGCACACCCACGTGGACCTGCATTTCACACATGACTCGTTATGTGTGCAGTTTCTAGTGGTTTCCAGCCCACCCCACACCTTCTTAACTGGATGGCTTTAGTCAGTCCACAGGGCAGAAAAGGCCATGGAGTGAGGCTGTAGAGGGGTGAGGCAAAGCTTAGGAGTCAAATGTTTTCTCTGCATGCGCAAGACCCTGGGTACCATCCCCTACCAAGAGAGAACAGAACAGAACAAAGAAAACAAAATGAAACAACAACAACAACAAAACCCTACAGAATTCCAGCCCTCTGATCTCTCTTCCCTCTGTTAGCTGTGGCTTAGTCCAGGCTACTTCGCTCAGCACAGAAGCAGTGATACCATGGTGAGCAGAGCAGACTCAGTATCTGGCTTCTGGATGGATAGAATCCTGAGGCATTAGGCAGTGCAATCTCTGCAGCAAGGGCCCAAGTTCAGATGTGAGTTCAGCCACTCACTACACTGTGAGTCCTTGATAAAGGCACCTGTGTCTCGGAGCCTCAGTTTTCTCCCTATAAAACAGGAATGATTCAAGTCTTTACCTCAGTGGCTATTGTAGGATTTAAAGTAAACAAATCATGCAAGGTAATTAAAGCAAGCCTGATACTTACTTTGTAAGTCCACAATAATATTAGTCATTTATAACCAGGGTGGGGACAGGCTTTAAATGAATTACAAATAAACATGGGAAGGGGTAGTAAATAAATCACATGAAGTTACACACTGCAGTGAGTTGTCTAAGGGAAGGATAAAGCATGCTGTGAGTGGGTAAAACAGGAGCTTCTGATGTAGACAGGGAGGCTAAGTGGGCAGCAGCTGGTAGATTCTCACTATGTAGCCCAGGCTGGCCTCCAACTCATAATCCTCCTGCTCTTGGCTTCTCTAGTACTGAGAGGCAGGAGGGATTACAGGCATGTACTGGCATGGCCATATTTAATCTCAAACTTCCACCAACTTGAGTTTCCCTTGAATGCTATTCACTTATTCCTTACACTTATGCATGAAGGCAGAGTGACAAGCAGTCTTCACGCCAAAGGGCAAAGTGCTAGTGCACACTCTATGCCCCACCTCGCACACATATATGGTGGTTCCCTCCTGTAAAGTGATAAAGCATATATTAGGTGGTAGGAAGTGCAGAATAGGGGAGACTTCACACTCCCCTTTGTCTATCGAATAAGATAATTGGAACCATGTGTTTCTTTATCCATTTGTCCACTCATGCAACATATACCCACCCATTTACCTAGCCATCAACCTATACATTAATTCATTCAATATCCATTCATCCATCTGTCCATCCATCCATCCATCCATCCATCCATCCATCCATCCATCCATCCATCTGTTCATCTGTCTGCTCATTCATCTGTCTGTCCATGCATCCACCCATCCATCCATCTGTCCATTTGTCCATCCACCTGTCTCTCCATCCACAACCTACTTACCCTCTTACCCATCCATCCATCCATCTCTCGATTCCATCTATCCATCCATCCCCACCCCACCCATCTACTCATCCACCCATCATCCCATGCAATCACTTAAACACTTATTCATTCATAATTTATGAAATCCAAAAGTGTTTCCCAAGGAGCACAGTGAGTCAAGCATTTTCACCAGGTCTCCCTCATGGGCAGCCAGTCAAATAAACTTAGCCCATGCAGGTTGTGGTCTGTTGGTCTGTCAGTGATAAATCAATAGGAATTTATGTGTCTGCAGTTGATATATGATGTTAATGTGTTATGGGATTAGAGAAAAGCCCAGAAGGAATGCATGGTGATGTTGATCCCAGAAGACTGTTTCTTTACTAGCTTATTTATTTTTAATTTCCATGATGGGGCCTGCAATATTCCCACATCTCATTTCTCTCCTGAATCTCCTTCTCGCAGATGCTCACTGAAGGACAGGGACACTGTGGCAGCCACACGTTGCATGCAGTGAGGAGCTGGGTTTTAGAAACGATTTTTTATTTCCTCCTTGGTCTCTTGAGTCTGGTTGATCTTGTCTAGAGCCCTGATAATCTCCTAGACAAAATATTTAAATCTTCTGCAGCTTGAGCGGCTTTGAGGCAGGAATATTGTGGCTGAAATCCTAAATATTTTGGAATATCATTAATGGGAGGGTTACACAGCAGATACAGTTCTTGGCCTCCATCCCCAGAGAATGTTAGAATCTTTATGTTTGGAAGTGTACATTAATAATCACCGGTTTCTCCAGCCTCCTAATTCTGTATTTTTTTGTCCTTTGAGGCTGACTTCCACTTTCCTCCATCTTCCTCTGGTTATCCTCATTTTTTTTTTTTGTCTTTGTTTTCAGAAAAGGATAAAAAAGTGTTAGCATTAAGGAGGGACAGAGGAAGACATTCTTACTTCAACTGTTACCATTGTGTTTTCTGGGCAGGGGGCACTGACTGCCTTTTCCCAGAGGCTGAAGCTTCATGCCTCTTGTAAGTGTTGCATTTCAGATGTGGCTGATTGGGGGCAGGGTTTCCCTGCACAGCTCCATCACACTGCACAGAGACAGGGTAACTGTAGCTGTGTGTGAGCTGCTCACTGGATGCTTTCTAGAAGAGATGAAGGCCCTTCTGTGATCTGACAGTGCTTTCTTTTTCCTTGTTTTGTGCAAAAGACAGACTTTTTCCCTCAAAACTCTGTCCCGGGCATCATTAGTGACTCCCCAAAGGGAGAGATTGTTTCCTTCATTCTGCATGTGAGTCAGCTGTATGTGACAGAAGCCTGCGACTTTCTCCTGGCCACACAGCTTAGAGCTGAAGCTGGTGCGACCTCTGGCTCACGGATCTAGCTCTCCTGTGTGGATGAGGAACCCGTTCAGTGTCTACTTTGCCTCTCCCCTCTTGCTTCTGGATCACTGTATGATAAGCATGCTGATAGGCCGAGTTGGTTCTATTTTGGATTTAGTTAATTGTGCGTATCTGTGTGTGCATGAAGGGTACATGTGAGTGCACATGTGTGTCACACATGTAGAGGTCAGGGAAGAGTTTTGTGGAGTCCACAATTTTGAAGAAGTCTTTCCTTTCACCTTTATCTAGGTTGAGTGGTTCTCTTATTGTTGTTGTTGTTATTGTTGTTGTTGTCTTTGTTGTATACTCAGATAGACAGCCTCCTTCAGCAAACACCTTTACCTGCTGGGCTATATTTCATTTTGCAATAACACAACAATTACAGTGTGTGTGTGTGTTTGTTTGTTTGTTTGTTTGTGTGTATGTATGTATACGCCATCCCAGCAGTGGCATGACCACAGCTGCCTGCCTTGGGTCCTGGGGACCCTCCCAGATCCAGGAAGGTGTTGCTGGGGAGTCTAAACTCTCTGCATTTCCAGATTCACCACATTCGATTCCCAACCTACAGCCCTGCATAACTTCTGTGATTTCTGCAATTCTGCGTTCAGAAAGGCTATCAGCCACCTGAATAATTGCTCCTTTATAACTGCAGACGACCAGGCAGTAGATAACAACAATAAATGGCTTGTAATTCTAGGTTTTACATCTTTGCTGTAACATAAAGTCTGTTTACCACTTCCTTACATTCACAACCTGGAGAAATCAAAGCTAACAGTTAGAGAAGTCATTGCCCACCATTCAACGCCCTGCCCTCAGATGGAAACAAGCTTCCCTTTTAGGGGCCTGTGGGGCAAGGGAGACATTTCTAATTTTGCCATGCTTCTTCAGCAATTTTATTTAATGGGGGTAAGTTTTCACCCCCAGCTATTCCTCACCACAGGAATCTGATTGTATCTGAGGAGACAGTCTTGGCTTCAAGCTTCAGGGTCTTTTATTTCCTGTTGGGGTTTTAAAGTTGCCCTTGTTTAGGTTGACTCCATTTTATAAGTCAGCTTGAATGTTGGAAGGCAGGAGGCCTGTTAGTCCATGTTATGGCTTTGGGGCATAAGAATCACAGGGCAGCTTTCTTTGAGATTGCCAAGCAGACATATGTCCTCAATTATCCCATTTGTAGGGACTGGACCCCTCCTCCGAGTCCTTCCATGCAGGCCTTCCGCTGTCATGACCACGATCAAAAAGACCTGGGGATATGGTTGTAGGAAAGTTGAAAAGTATGTACCAGGTCCTTCACAACACTGGCCTCTGTCCTTACTCCTGCTTGGGGATCCTCAGAATCAACTAAGGTGTTTCCCGGAAAAGATCACAAAATTTACCTACCCTGGAGGACACAGGCCAGGGGCTAGTGGAGACACCATGGACATTAGAGATGGACAGACCTAAGGTCTTTTCCTGGTCTAGTTGTCTCAACTTGGGAAAGGCCACTTAATTATCCTGTCTCAAATCCGTCTTCTCTATCTTGGGGATGGAACTAGGATTGAATGCACACCTGGCAAGAGCTCTACTAATTTTATTTGGTTTTGTTTGTTTGTTTTTACTTATTTGTTTTTGAGACAAGGTCTTATGTAGCTTAGGCTGGCCTCAATACTTATACAGCTGAGGATGACTTTAAACTATTGATCCTGCTGTCTCCATCTCTCAAGTACTGGTTTTACAGGCCTGGCTTTCTATTTTCTTTTGGGACGAAGTCCCACTAAGTGGCTCAGGCTGCCCTTGAATTTGTGATCCTTCTGGCTCTGCTTCTGGAAAACAGCTGGCTAAATGATTAACTCCCAGTCTTTCCATCTGGAGATGAGCTGACGCTATAAAGAACTGACTATGGTCCATAAGAAACTGGACATGTTGCAGTTTCTGTGTAGGGGCTTCCCAGAGTGACTTCTGAGTCTCAGGTATTCAATATCATACCTATTTTCCTCCTTGCCTCTTTCTTTATGGATTTTCACCCAGCCCCCTTGCCAATCATCCCAAGTGTTTCAAGATGAGCAGTGTGGCTCTGCTTTCAGCAAGGACCCCAGCCCTGTGGATTTCACCTTGGCAGATAGATTGTTGGGTGCATGCTAGAGGTTGCATGTATAACACTATGTGATCTCCAGAGTTACCACAGAGTCAGTGTTTGTCCCTGCTTAACTTTTATGTTGAGCCCAGAAGTTCATTGTTTCATTCTCTCACCACGGGGTTTTATGATATTGCTCTGGTGGCCCCGGGCCCCTGGCTTACAGTGTCCTTCCATCTCAGCTCCCATGTGGTTTGTTTTGGTTTATTGTTTCATCCAAACTTGCCTGGCCTCGTTGACTTAAGGTCTTTTGTGAGGTAGCACCATCCAGAGTGTGGGAAGAGGGACCTGATCACCTCATGGAGTTCAAGAGACAAAGGGAGACAAGAGGAGGGATGCCTCTCTTAAGCCAATTTCCTCCTGAAGATTTCTCCATTTCTCCATAGGATGGGGACAAACCTCTGGAGCTTTGGGGCAGTCTGGGTCCAAACTATTAGCATTCCTCTCTCAGCTCAGAGAGGTACATCTCCATTGCATGGAGCAAAGTACATCTCAACTGACAACCTTCCTCTGAGTTTAAACTGGTTCAGAATTTCTTGAAAGTCCCTATCCAGATTCTCCTCTGAAGCTGTAAGGCAGATTCAGATAGGAGTCCTGGAAAAAAAGTCAAAAGAGCAAATCCATGCTTCCAAAATACAGAGCAGGGGGTACACATGCTGCTTGGCCTCCACTCTCCCACTGAATCTGAAGTTGTAGTGAAATACACCTGTGTTTTAAGGTTCTGGAAACACCCCTTTATAGCTCCATGTCAGCTTCAAAACAAATAGGTCTCTTAAAGAACTCAGGGCTTAGCTTCCCCAGCACAAGCTGCATTCTTTGTGCCATTTCTTAACTGCTCATTTACGAGTCCTGATTGGAGCCATAAAAGAGCATCTGTGTGTTTCTAGCATCCTTGTGCTACCTCCCAGAAAAGCCTCCTTCACGCACTACAGTTTGTGCACACCAGGGTACCAGATTCTATTAAAAGCACCATTAGTATGCTTTATTGTTGCTGGTAGGTGCAGTTTCTTCCCAGTGTTTGCTGGGATAACTTTGGGAATTCATAATAGCATCATCATTAAGGTGTGTGGAAGGTAAACGGATCCTTATTCTACAGGAAAAATTGACCAGGGTGGAGAAATGATGCCGCTATATTGGCTCTTTTCATAAGAATCCAGGGAAACTGCAGGAAATGCACACTGACAATCAAAACTTGTAGTACTGATAAGCACAGGAACGCTGTGAGTGTGACATTTTCACAGTAATGATGGAGCTGCCATATTCCCCTGAGAAAGCAAAACAGTGTCATACCATTGCTGGGGTGCCACCATGTCTCCCTGAGACTCCCCTCTGAGATTTGTTCAGAGCAGACAACAAATCCTTCCCAGGGAAGCTGTTCTGCTTGGTGAGTTTTGCTGTGCTCAGAGACCAGGTGTGGGACCCCAACTTTTCCTCTGTGGCTTCATGCCATAGAGTCTCACACATAAGCTCACATGCTGTGCTTTAAAATACCCCCCAAGTCCCAGTAAAGGCTTAAAGCAAAACTCAGATAAAAATCTTTCACTCCTGTGGGAAACAATGAGTTACAGAGATCAGAAATAGGACGTGATGCTTGGAGTCCTCCTGGTACCTGCCCCCAGAATGGTGCTGGCTTCTTCCAGTGTTTCCATCTTCCCTGGTCCATCATCTTTCTTCAAAGGATGGTGTGTTTTGTGTGAGGTGTCCTGAGCTGATTTTCCCAGGGTTGGAGGAAAGGGAGCAGGACTTGACAAATGATGGAATCAAGTGGTGTGTTTGCTCCGTGCTGTAATTCGTTCTTGACTTTGAAAGAACAACCGCAGGCTTCGGAGTAGCCCGAGGCACATTTGTACCTCTACGTGGTACAAATAAGCTACGTGGGCAGTTTTTGACCTGGAGCACCAACCTCACTGGCTGCTTTGAGGCACACAGTGCAATGTTGTTGGAGGAGACCAGTGGAGCACTGCTACACACAGTGGCCCGATGTGGCCCTCATACCACTGGGAGCTGCAGATGTGTGCCTCAGGTCAGGCTGCAGATCCCATGGACCCACAGACCCTGCTTCTTTTTGCTTTGCCCTTTAAGAAAGTCAAATATATATTTAAATAAAGACTTTTAAAGACTAAAGAACTCAGAGACTGTGGCAACTCCTTGCAGGTTCTTTTTTTTTTTCTCCTGTTAATTCCACACAGTCACTTTGATGTGGCTAAGTCTTGCCACTGCGCGGATTCTAAGAGACTGGTTTCAAAGCACCAAGGCCAACTGATAGGCTCAGTAGCCGATGCCACAACGGAAGGTGCTTGGCTGAGTAAGGTGCAGCTGCTTTCCTAGTCAAGTTTGGATTGTCTGAATAGAAAGTTTTCTTGATATTTGCTACCAATCCTTTATCTCCCTCCAATTATAAAGAAATTAGTGTGTAACAGGTGAAATTCCAATACGCAAAGGTTTTCCTCTTTGTAAAAGTGATATGAGCCATGATAGAGACAGGAAAATATAAGAAACTAAGAATAAGAAACTCTCCCTTCACACCACGTATACATGAGATGGGATTCCGACTGTCAATGACTCCGACAGGTTGGAGTGCTGAAAGTCTGAATTAGCATGGTGGAGCGTGGTGTGCAGTGTCAGCAGCAGCCCAAGCTCTCGGGGACGGCTGGAACCCCCAAGCCCAGGAGGGTCCTCCGTGTAGACAGTGCTGCAGTGTTGATGAATAATGACTCACTGACTGACTGACTGAATGAATGACTGAATGACTGAATGACTGATTAACTGACTGAATGAATGAATGACTAACTGAATGACTGAATGAATGACTGGGTGGATGAATGAATGATGCAAATAGGAAAGGTGTGGACTTGAGGCAGGACTTTCCTGAGAAAACTTAATGGAATATATCTTTCAGTTTCTTACTAGACTATTGAGACATTGTTAGGTTTACTGAAATATGTGAAGCAGGTGGGAGCTAGAGTATCAGAGGAGAGAGCAGCCCTTCTGTTTGCTTTGTGGCTGCAAGATCATCGAGGAGCCCATGTGGAAGTGATCTGTGTGGCCATGCTCTCCCTGGACAGTCGCTCACTGGCTTCATTTTTTTGGCAGGCTCTTTTTCCCAGTAGATTATACTCTATTAGCTAATCAAGGGCTTCCGGTCTTACAATCTCAGCCTCCTCTCCTACTCTCTCCCCCATGTGCCAGGGAATTTTTCTTGGCGTTTGAAACCAAAACTATAGATTGGCTGTGGGAATTCTACTTGGCTGGGGGTAAAATAACCAATGATTGCACATAATTGCAGAAAACAATTTTGAATGTTATTAACGAGGTGTTCTAAACAACATCTTCTAGCCCTTTGTCTCACTTAGTGGCTGATTCACCAAGGTTCAGTGTGCTGGGATTCACAGTCATCCCCTTGTGACAGCACCAGGCCCTTGAGCTTCATCATCAACACAGCTGCTCATTTTCAGGGGTGTTTTTCCAAGACTATAAAATACGAAGGCTTGCTGGAGAGCCACGTGCCATCAGCCAGCCAGCCATGGGCTGCCTCTATGTGGGATTTTCTTTCCTTCCATGGGCATGGGAAGTCCTGAGGTTGGAGATGCCAAGGGCAGGTAGGTCCCTGTTGGCTGGGGATATCTCCTTTCATTGCCTTCCTGCCACCTAGGCCCCAACGTCTCTGCAGCGGGCCATGTTGTAGGGTGCAGAGCAGGGGTTCTGGGGAGGGGTGGATGCGAGCCTGACAGTAGAAGTTAATGAAGTGACTATAAGATGCTGTCTTCTAGTGCAATCTGAGAACAGGGCATGTGTAGGTCAACACTGGACCACGGAGACCTCAGCTAGCCTACTTTATGTTTCCTAGAATGTCTGCAGCTACCCAATGGAGCTGCCTGCTTAGTGCTGATGTATTGTCTGTCCTCTGTCTGTTCTGACAGGTGCTACCTGCTCTATGGGTATTGGCTGGGTGCTGCTGTTATTTATTTGGCCATCAGGGTGTAAGCCCTTTGGGGTTAAAGACCTTACTGTTCTGGCTCAGTCCTTGTATCTTCTGTGCAGCCTAGAATATACTAGACACTTAAGAAATGTTAACAAACGGATTAATAGAGAAGGTACCTAACAGCTTTCATGTATTGTGATAAAATACTTGAGACCCCCAATTTTAAAAGAGGGAAGGTTTACTTTGGCCTCTAGTTTTGGAAGTTTCATTCTCTGCATCTTGATCTGTTGCTTGGAACCCATGGGGAGTAATTGTTCACCCCATGATACCCAAAAAATAAAGCAAAGAGAAGTGGTTGCATTAACACTGGTCCTAAAGAAGCTTGTATCCATCCAGTGAGCTATCTTCTTTCACTAGGCCCCATCTCTTTTTCCTCTTGTCTTTTTTACAACCCCCTTTTTGGAAACAGTGTCTCGTGCATGCTAGCTTTGCCTCACAGTTACTACATGGCCTTCCTGTTGGGAACTCAGCCTAAGGAGTGCGCTCCTGACAGACATGTGAGCCTTTGCAGAACACATGCATCAGAGAGAAGTGCAGAGACACACAGGGCTTCAAGAGGAAGAGCAAGTAATGAGAGCACTGGTGGGCCACAGGGAGAGAAGTGAGGCTCAGGCAGAGCAGGTGACTACTTCACCTAGCTGGAGCCAGGAGGCCTTCACAGAGAGACTGGCTGCAAAGAGTCAAGATTCTGACAGGAGGAGAGGAGAAATTCAGGGGTGAGCTTCGACTGTATTCTTATGAGAAACCTGTGCTTTGAGGGGAGAATGTGGCACAGGCCACACACAGGGGTTGTGTGTGTAAAAGTAACTTTTATTTGCCAGGTATCATTGTTGTCTCTAAGGCTTTCTTCTGAATGAAGTCACCCTTTCTAGTTCTTTCTGAACTCTACCTGGCTGGTTTAACTCAGCTGTTTTGGCTCAAACTCCACAGTCATGTTACTTTTTCCAGTCTCAAAATACATCCCAAGGAAACATGGCAGCTTTTACACTCTCACCAAGGGAATGTCTGAGTGGGCTTTGTGTCTGCAAGTGTGTGTCCCAGTGGGGACTCTGAAGAGAAAGCCTCACTAACTGTTGCTGAATGGAGTATTCCCTTGTGAATAGAGCTCAGTTTACAGCCAGACCAGGCTCTGCCTTGGCAGGGCACAGACTTGAGCCTTTACCAGAGGATTCCCAGACATCTCTCAAGCTCCTGTGTGGCCCAAGGTGCCCCCAGTTAGTAAGTGCAGAAAGCTGCTCTCTGATGCACACCAGTTATCTGTCATCCAAAGAGTAGAGTTGTCCTTGTCACCACCACAGCTGTCCAAATTCCTAGACAATTTTTGTGTGTCTATATGCATGTCTGCATGTGGATATACATACATGTGTGTATATGTGTGTAGATGGAGGCAGAGGTCCATGCCGAGTGCCTTCCTCCATCACTGCTTGAGATTAAGATCTTTCACTGAACCTGGAGCTCATTGATTTGAGGTGGTTGGCTGTCAAAGGAACTCCAGAGATCTGGCCGCCTCTACCCAGCCCTTGGTCCTCACGTGAGTGCTGGGGAATCTATACTCAGTTCCTCATGCTTGCAGAGCAGGTAGTATATTGAATGAGCCACCTCTCCAGTCCTGCAGCTTCCTGAAGACTCCCAAATGGTCCTGCTTTGAAAACTCAAGGCAGCTGAAGGTGCTTGGTCAGCCGAGGTGCCTTCAGATCCAGGATCACCCCAAGTTAGGCTCCTGGCTGGGACTCTTCCTGGCGTACTCCCCACCCCCCACTTATGCTCTGGGCCCTGTTTCCTGACAGCGCCTCCAGATGCAGTGCCACTGTGTATGAATGCATGCATACATATCTGTCATGCTGACCCCACCCCTGCCCATGTTTCCCAAAGACCCAGGAATTACACTGTTAGAAATTAAATCCTGTCTAGCCTTTGCCTTCTACTATAGTCACACGAAGACTTCCTTAGCAGGGCCATTTGGTCTTTTCTTGAACATTCCTGTCCCCCTCAGTTATTGATAAAAACAAGTGGACTCATTGACAACACATTGAGTTGAGTGTGTAGGTGTCCATTTGGCATGCACCCACAGAAGTGGGCTGGGGTGAGGGGCTTAAGAGCTGCACTGATAAGAAGGTGTTGTCTCCAGCACAGTGCTTTGGGCCTGCAACAGAGCTTCTTAGCCACACCTAAGGTAATGCTTAATATTGACTGTCAGCTGGACAGCTTCTAGAATCACTTAGCAGATGAGTTTCTGTGAGGAATGCTTCTAGATTAGGCTAATTGAGATGGAAAGGCCCACCCTAAACATGGGTGTACCTTCCCTGTGCTCGGGTCTCCTACTGACTTAAAAATAAAGTGAGTAGAATACAAGCATTCACTTCTGCTTCTTGATGGCAGACATATGTGTCTGGCGGCCTCACACTCTCTGTCATGGCCTGCCCGCTGTGAAGGGCATGTATACCCACAGATACCCTTGAACTGTGAACCAGCATAAACTATATACCCATAGATACCTTTGAACTCTGAACCAGCATAAACTATATACCCATAGATACCCTTGAACTATGAACCAGCATAAACTATATACCGATAGGTACCTTTGAACTGTGAACCAGCATAAACTCTTCCTTGCTTAAGGTTTATTTTATGATTGTGTGTATGTATGTAGGTCTGTGTGTTGTACACATGAGTGTACATGAGCACATGTGCACATGAGTGTTGATGCCATTGGAAGTCAGTAGAGAGAGTCTGATCCCCTAGATCTGTAGTTATACATAGTCGTGCGCTACTCCATGAGGATGCTGGGAACTGAACTTGGGCCCTCTGTAAGGGCGGTGTGTACTGCTAACCACTGAGCGGCCTCTCCAGCCCTTGCTTTAAATTATTTATCTGTTTTTTTGTCAAGTATTTTAGCAATTAAAAAAGAACCCACCATTCCCAGGACAGCTTGCCTTCGATGCTCTAGGTGACTGGGAGACAGGGCTGGCCTCCACTTCCCTGCCTAGCGATTCTGCAGTTCCCCTCTTAGAAACACAGCCCCATAGTAGTCTCACACAGAAGTATTTTCTTTAGCCTCATTTCTGCAGTTCTAGGGGTTAGACCCAGGCTTTGTAGATGGCTTTGCTACTGAGCTATATGACTCTGCTCATCTCCACTGTTAACTTCAGAGCCTGGAGAGCCAGAGATTCGCTTGTGGCCAAAGAAAATCATGGAAACTGGGGTCAGAGGTTCCTCCTCTTGCAGGATACTTACTCCTCCCACTCAGCTACCTCTGGGATGGTTGCAAGATCTTCACCCAAAGCCCTTGCATCATTTGCTCTTTCTAAACATCCTCATATAGACAAATATTGTGCTGCTTGAATTCTGAGTGAGATGCAAATGTGAACTTCCCTGCCTCCTTCCCCTCAGACACAGCCTTGCTTCAAACCTTGTAGAGTCGTCTTATGTTTCCTTCCACACTGGTGCAGTGTGGTGGAAGTCTCATTCAGCTCATGTGAATCCTACCGCTTTCTTCTTAGACTCAGAGCCAACACATGTATGCTGATGTGGCATTTTGTGGCATTACCATGAGAGGGAGGCGTGCTGTGGTGGCAGGAGAGTCCGTTGTGTGCCTGCCCTCCGCTGCCCTGCTCCTGTCTATTGCAGGCCACCCTTTAGAGCAGCAGCATCCACTTGATGGACATTTAATACCCATGAATCGAATAAAATTGTTTTGCAGCTAGAATTTTCCACGAATGTAATTACTAAAAGATTCTAGTTGGTGCTCGTGGGTGTCCTCCCTGGAGCTGCCATGGAATGAGAAGCTGACCTAGTTCCTCTGTAGCTCAACTTAATAAACAGCCTTAACCCATTTTTAGGTCTATTGACTGATCTCCATTGGGTGGGTGTGGCTTTCCATGGCAGGGTAGAGATCAAATGTAGTAGGGTGTTGTGCTCCCCCGCTTAAGCTCACTCATTTTTTGGTTCACAGCAATTTAGGTCAACTCCAGCTTTTAAAGAATGAACCTCTGTAGGAAGAGGAAATTAACCAGACCTTAAGGGGGCCTCGTTACCATAATCAGCCCCAAGAGAATGCCTCTCAGGCTGATAAAGCTGGGCCCCATGACCACTTCAGGCCATCACTTCACATGGAGACTTTTGTGGCTTTTCCTGCTTCCTGACTGGTATGGCGTCCTCAGTGATTGGGGGTGTGTTCCTGGGTGTGTGAGCACTTGGCTGGTATGTGGGAAACTATGAAATAACATAATAAAAAAAAAGATGCATGCTTTAACCCTGAAAGTCTTCCTGTTTCTTCTGATCTTTTTGTGTCTCCCATGTCAGCATAGACTCGTTTGTCTTGGGAAGAGGGCCAGCTAACTTAAACCCTCCACAGGACACAGGTGACTCAAGTGGGGATGGAGGACTTTAGATGGGAAGGACTCATGGCAAAGACAGCACAGGGATGAAAGTGTGGCCAGGTTATCATTCACCAGACCCCTGGATATGAGGGGCACGAGTGGTCCTTGAGTCACAGACATTTCTATCATCATTAAGAAGCCTTTCTGAAGTGTGGATATGAATGTCGTGTGTTCTGATCTATCTTCTCTGTTTCCTGTTCTACTGTGATGTGAGCAAGCAGCCTTTTGTCCCTGGCACAGTCACCACCCTCCATGATCCATGCTGTACATTCCCCATCCTGAAGGAATGTACTCTCTCAGACTGAGCAAAAACAGATCCCCTCTCCCTTACATTGTTTTTGTCACATGTTCTATGACAGCAAAAACAAAAGCAGTGAATCCACTTCCCCTTTCCATGGTGATTCATTTCTGAAGGGACCAGTAGCAGAGAGTAGATCAAGGAGACATGTTCCTGGCAGAAGATGGACAGACATTTAGCTGGAAGGCCCACCCAACATGCAAGGTCAAACATCAAGCTTGTGATGGTGGGAAGCTGACACATGGTGGCTCACTCAGCTCAGAGGTCATCCCAAATGTCTCTTCTCTCATGTCTGAGGCCACATGTGGTCAAGCTCTTTAATATTGGTGTATGGGACAATTTAGTCCAATATGTTTTTACATGAAAACAATTAAGGAAAATTAACATTTTAATTCGTTTTGTTTTGCCATGCCCCTTTCTTTGGATCTGTCTTACCTCCATGTTCTTTTTGTCACTTTGTCTTTCTTTTATTCTTTTCTTAAATTTGTGACATTGAGCTTCAGCCCAGTTTCCCAGAACTTCCCAGACTTCTTCAACATTTGCAATAGACTTCAATGTTACTTTCATGCTGAAATTTGATTTAAGTCAACAACTACTTTCTAAATACCAGTTGTATCCTTTTACCAGACCAGGTCTTCAGACTTTAGATGAGTGATATGTAGTGATATGATGATTCCCTGGGAAGCACAGGTCCTCTGGGAGGATGCGGAGTAGAGCCAGGTGTAAGACTACTAGAAGGAAGAACATGGCCCTCCTCAGGTCATCATGCTTGAGCGACAAGAACTTTACTGATAGGCCCATCTCCCTGTCACTTGAATCTTTTCATTATGGCCATTCCTTTAGGTTTCCCTTCTTCCCCAGATCCATATTTTCACCTTTATCAAAAGAATACATGCATATGAGAAAACCTGTATGGTTTGAGCCTGCTTATCTTTGATAATCAGTTTTCTCTTATTGTAACAAATGCCCAAGGAAATCAATTTAATAAGAAGACAAGTTAACATAGGCTCACTTTTTTGGAGGTTTCAGACCATGGCTGACTGGCTTTGTTTTTATCATTAGATGTGTGTAGCAGGGAAGACCTGGGCATCTCATGGCAGTTGTGAAGTAAAGAGAGAAATGAGTAAATGAGAAAAGTAAATGGGAAACAGGGTCCCAGCATCTCCTTCAAGGTCACAATTCAGTGATTAGATTCATCCCACTGGGTCCCACCGCCTAGTTTCCACCACACTCCCAAGAACATGGTGGGCAGCTGAGTATACTAAAGAACCTCAGAGGAACTTTAGGGTTGTGACCTCAGGAGTCCAGTAGTGCCTTGCTTGTTTTTTCCCCAAGGAGGTAGAGCAAGCAGGGTGCTTAGAGTTCTTTTTATAATTTGAAAACGTGCCCTGCTCTTTGCCTTTAGAAAGATAGGGTTTTGGCTTGAACTAATCTCCCAAGATTTCCCACGAAAGGAGTCCAGCCCCAACCTCATAATGATGTCACCTGCTTCTCCTTCCTTGTCTCCTCTTCTTTGCAGAGCTGAGGATGGGACTCACCATCTTTCTCATACTAGGTAAGCGCCCCTCCCCACAGCTCACACCCCAGCCCCTGAACTATGATTTCATTGAAAGGACTGACCCAAAAAGAAAAAAAAAAAAAACAAAACTGCAAGCCACCTCATACTGTGTCAACATTTCCTGAAGACAAACAAACGGCCCATCTTTAAATGGTGCTCCAGAGCAGACGGACGTGTATACTGTTAGGAGGAGGCTCCCTCATGTCCCGAACAAGGTCCCCACACTACCCCCACTGTCTCCTCAGTGGTCCCCAGGAACAAAAGGCAATTCAGATCACAGAATATTACTTCTCTCGACACAGTACCAAACTATTAAAAATAAAACTGTCCCTCAAGGCAAAACGTTTCATTTATTTTCCTTTGAGTGACTAACTTGTTTATTGAGATGAACCAAGTGGCTACATCTAGATGGAGCACAGGCAAGAAAAATTGATTTATCGCAGGCTTTTGGAAAGCAGGCTTTGTGTTCTCTGGGATTATCATTGGATTTTAAATGAGGAAGAGTCAATTTTTTTTTGTTTTGTTTTTCCCTGAAATTGGTGTGACTGGGCTCTTTGGATGACTCTGCCTCAGGTGGCTCTGTCTTGGGTAGTGTTCCATGTGACCTTGAGTCTAAGGCTGATCATCTTCCTGAGCTGTAGCAAGGTGTCCCTTTGAGGCAGACTACCTTCCTTCTTCTGCTGCAGTGTTTGCTGTTTAATAGAAAAACATTCCCCTTTGTCTCATTTCATGTTTGAGACCCTGTCAGACTGCATCTGTGTTCCCTTCAGGTTCCCGGAAACACCTTTGTGTTTTCCTGGCCCAGCCCTGAAGGAGCTCACGGGAAGGGTATTTGTGTCACTAGGGAAGTTTCTATTGCTCTGGAGACACAGGATGTGACCACAGGCTCTTCTGATCAAAGCCCTGTTTGTTCTAACGTGGTAGAGCTTGGAAGAAGAGAAAGGTATAAACCAAGAGACCCTGTCCACTCCGATAAACCCTACCCAATCTGATAAGCCCCACCCACTCTAGAATAACATGGAAGCCTTGTAATTTCCTTATAGAAGCCAGATGCCAAATGATGCCTGCCTTCCTTTAGGTGGTGAGTTCTATTTGGTGTTACACACACACATTATTTCTGTCTTTGGTTTGTTGTCTGTTAAAGATAGTTAACCTCATTTTTTTAGATGAGGAAATAAAAGCTTGCTCAAGGACACAGATTGAACAGTAATGACAGACAATGCTATCAGCCAGTTACACACTCTGGTCATTACCACCCTGTCAGTTTGGTTTTAACTAATTGTATAATATGAGCTAGGGGGAAGGGATATGCGTGAGCCACCAGACATTGGTCCATAGGTGGAACACCATCTTTTCTTTTAGACAGAGTCTCAGATTGCATAGGCTGGATAGGCACCACCATTCCTGGGATGTGGTGTTGCACATTGAACCCAAGACTCTGTGCATGCCTCGCTGAGCTGCAGCCCTACCCCAATGCACCATCATTCTTAACAAGTCCCAGTAGAGTGAGGTGATATGTGGTCGTTTTTCATTATGTCTTATACATGATGCCTCTGAAGAGGGCTCACCCTAGTTCTGCCCATGAAGATCCTTTTATAGCAGGCAGAAGGCAGAGGTCCTTGTAGAAAACACAGATCTCAAAGGCTGGGACTCCCAGAGGTGGTCATCTGACTTTCTGTTTATTGGCTCATGTCTTATGAGCAGTGAGATCCAGGACCCTGGGGGTACAGATCAGGTCTGTGGCTTCTTACTGGAGCAAGTTAGGATTGCCTCACCAGTGTGATTCCATCCCCTGGGTCTGGTTTGCGCAGGATGAGCAGGCTATCTCCCTGAAGGAAGAGGGTGGAACTCAGGTGAAGACCCAAGGGACTCCATCTGCTCTTCCTCCTTGGTCCTCTCTCTGGCGGAAAGGAATCAAGTATTCCCTCTCCCCTGACCACCCAAGCCAGTGCAGTGACTCAGGAGCTCTGTAGAGAAGCAATACGCATAGCATGCTGTTATCAAATCTCCAAACGGACAGCGGAGGCCTAGAGAAGCTCCTCTGATTTTCACATGTGCATTCTGGCTCAGAATTTTCAGAATTTTCTTCGCTTGTTTGTTTAATGGCTGATCTGAGACTGGAACTCAGTGTGGTGAATGTGCTAGGTGAGAGTTCTGGGACTGGAGCACATCTCCAGCCCTCTAGGCAAGAATGCCGATGGACAAGCATGTACACTGTCCCTTGCCATGGGTGTGCTTCGTAATTCCAAACCTGTGAATTAATAAACTGGATGAGTCTCTTTGAAAAAGGAATTTGGGACAGAACAAAACACTGAAAACGCTTGGCTCTTAAGTTCTGCTTAAGTTATACATGATGTCTGAAACCCTGCAGAGCTCCCACCAGTGTCTCTGATAGGCTGTCCTGGATGGCATAGATGTGTCTGTGACACCCAGCCAGAGGGGAGCATTTGTTCATGCTGCCTTTGGAAGCAGATCTCTCTGCCCTTGAGATCTGCTCTGTCTGAGAGGAACCCACAGAAGCTAGAGTCTCGTGTGTGTCCCTGGGGGGATTTTGGGGACAATCTACCCTTTCTTTCTGAGTTCTAGGACTGGCCAAAGTCTGTGGTGCTATTTTTTTGTGGGAGGATTGCTGAGAGGGGAGAGCCCAGGGACAAAGGCCACCACCCATTTCTTCCAGGAGAGTTTGTGGTGTCTCCTAGCAGCCTATTGCTAATTTCACATTGAAGACTGGTAGACATGGCTAGGGATGTAGCTTAATTGGTAGCATGCTAACCTTGTATGAAGGAGGACCTGGTTTCAGTCCTCAGCATGGCATAAACAGGGCATGGCAGTGCCTGTTTACAATCCCTAGACTTGGGAGGCAGCAGTGGGAGGATCAGAAGTTCAAGGTAATTTTTAACTACCTAGCAAATTCAAGGCTAGCCTGGGCTACTTGAGACCCTGTTCCAACCAGCTAACCAACCAACCAATCAAAATATTGAGGCCAATGAACAAGAAGGGGGTATGGGAATAGGAAAGAGAAGAGTAGGCTGTTACCCTCCTGCTTGAGAGTTAGTCATCTGCTCCTTACAGAGGAACAACAATGAGAACCAGAAGCATTGAATGGCTTCTGAGATCATTTCAGAACACTCACAATTATTTTTACAGAGACCCTGTAGAGTGTGTGTGTGTGTGTGTGTGTGTGTGTGTGTGTGTGTGTGTGTGTGACGGGAGTGGTGGGTGGTGAGAAATGAGGTGTGATGTGAAGTTTCAGGACATTTGGTCATCTGTAGTGATGGCAGAAAGCTGAGATAGCCCTACAGAGGGGTGGCCTGCATGACTGTGGGTCCCTGCAGTATTCTCTCTCTCTCTCTCTCTCTCTCTCTCTCTCTCTCTCTCTCTCTCTGTGTGTGTGTGTGTGTGTGTGTAAGGGGTGGTGGTCGAGGCTCAGATGTATTCTCTGAGGCATGAAATTCTACGTCTTTCGAAGAGAGGCTAAATTCATTTGCATCTGGTTTCTCTTAACTCTGCCTAACACCAGTGCTGTTCCAGAAAACCACGGAATTTCAAAACAGAATAGAAATCATGTGAGTTTGGGTGTGCACTCAGGGGCCTGGGTGGGTGTGGGGGGCTCCAGCCTTAGTAGTTTTGTGCACCCCTGGTGAGAATTTTCACACTGCTTCACCATCCTCCCTCTGTCCACCGGATGCTCAAGTTTAAGCCTGGGAAAATGGAGATCTGGATGAAACAGACCTCAGGGGACTACAAGTGGCCATAAAAGCCAAACACCAGCTCAAGGCAGCCCCATTTGATGTGACCTCTGATGACTGGCGATCTCTCAGTTGGTGTCAGAGAAAGCACATGGTGGCAATTAAGTCCCAAAGTGACACAGGGAGAATTATGCTAGTGAGAAATTGATTTTTTTCTCCAGTCTTTAAAAAAATACGGTGTGTCTCTCCAAATATTTCTGAAACAGCAGGCACAGCAACATGAGGATGGGTTGCTGGCATCACTGTGAAGGCATGGGGTCAAGCCAAAGAGTGAGAAGGAGCCACAGAGGCCAGGGACAACATCCTTTGATACTTTCTCACGAGCTGCTAACAGTGTGATTGTCGGAGGCCAGTGAGCAGGGTCAGAGGTGGCCAGGCTCTGCTCTGAGGATGAGGAAAAGGAGTCTTTCCCCCTCATTCACCTCTGTTATTTTGACCGCCCTACTTTATGCTCCGTGTTTGCATTCAGCTTTTCACATGTGAGTAGCTCAGGCAATGGTTCTAATTTTTCGATGCTTATGAGATTCAATTCTGGGCTTTCAAGGTAATGCTAAATAATAATTTTCAGATCATTTGAAATGTTAGGGAGCTAGAATCCCTGGGTTCTTGGTCTGATTGCTCTGCAAACTGATCAAAACTGATTAATTCAGATGTATACTTAAAAGCTTTTTATTTTTATTTTTGAGGTAGGGCCTCATGTACCCTAGGCTGACCTCACACTCACTGCATAACTGAGGAGAGTTTGAACTCTTTTTGTAACTTGTATATGTGTGCTTGTGCACACACATGTGCCTGTGCACACACATGCTCGCTGGCTACATGTGTGCAGGTGCCTGTGGAGTCCAAGAACCCCCAGAACTAGAGTTATAGGCAGTTGTGAGTCTCCCAATGTGGATGTTGGGCTCTGAACTCAGGTCTTCTGAAAAAGGAATAAGTGTTCTTAACTGCTGAGCTATACAGGGATATAGCCCTGGGCTGGAGTGTGGTGAATGCTGTAGGAGCTTAAAATAAGTATTAATTCCTCTAAGTGCCAAGAGTCCTAGTTCTAGGTCATGGTCAGTATGTTCAACTCCATAGGAAGTGAGCAGAAAAGACTAAGGCCAATTTGGTGCCAATTAGTGAGGAGAGAGAGATCCATGGTCACGACCAATACAGGCAGGGAAGTGCTGCAGGAGCATGTCCAGAAAGGACACAGCTCATGGTAGAAGGAGAAACTCTGGAAGAACTAGAAGAAAATGAAAGTTAATATTCAGTTGCTCTTGTAGGAATCTTTATCCAAACCCAATGGCAAGGGAAGAGAAATCTGTGAACATGACTGACAAATGATAAATTCCAAGAATGTTCATACCCACCCAATTGTAAAACTTTGAAAGGGCACACACATGCACTGAAAGGAAAAGAGATGAAATAGAGGACGTTTTTCAAAAAAAAATTTTTTTTGAGGGGAATCTTCAAAAAGAGCAGTCCAAATTAATGAGCTACAAATGACACACAGCACTGGGAAAATAATGTTAAATGTAAACAGTACAACATAATAACATGCTCAACCCTGTGCCTTCATATGAAAAAGCTTAAACATTAAATAAAGCTGAAAGAGTTTTGCTTATTTTTGAGGCAGGTTTTCACTATGCTGCCTGGCTGGTTTTCACCCTGGCTGGTTTGAAATTGGGCTGGCCACAAACTCAAGGAGATCCTCCTGCTCTACCTCCTGAATGCTAGGGTTAAGGCTATGTGCTACCACGGCTAGCAAAATGAAAGATTTTACAGTGAGTTACCGAATGACATGAGTGTATTAAGCCATGCAAGTCATACCATATTTGCTTTATAACACATCCACCTATAATTCAGTAGTTCTCATCTTGGGGTGATTTTGCTACCAGAGAACATTTTGTAGTATCTGCATACACTTTTGGTTGAACGGATGGGGTGAGGGTAGAGGCCAGAGATGGGAGTCACTGCTCTGTATCTCAAGAGACAAGTCCCACTGCACAACAAAGAGCAACAGTCATGTAGTTAGGAAACGCTGCGTTTGTTCATCTTATGTAATTTCATCTTCTTGTATTTCAAAGACAGACATCAATAGATGAATGTTCCTTTGAATATTGAGGTATAGATATAGATACACACACACACACACACACACACACACACACACACACACACACATATATTCATTTGCTAGGTTTTAGTGGTTTTCTTTGCCTCTGAAAGTTAATCATAGTGTAAAGCAGAATCTTAAGCATCTTAAGTCTTCACAGAGTTTTGGCCCATGCACACACCTGTAATGCCTAGGCCCTGTCAAGTACAGAACATTACCACAGCACCCTCCCTCTCTCTACTAGACACAAGAATTGGTCAATTGGTCTAACTTCTTCCCACCACAGATATATCTGTCCTAGGACTGCACATAAATAGAATACTGAAATAAATTGTTTCATAGTATCCCTAGAGATTGGGTCTAGGAGGCTATGCTTTCCAGGGATCCATTCCCTTATATAAAATCATACACACACACACACACACACACACACACACACACACACACACACCATCATATCATATGAGATAGATAGATAGACAGACAGACAGACAGATAGATAGATGGAATGTGTATGTGTGTGAGGGTGCTCAGGAAGGCTAGAGGAATTAGATCCCTGGGCATGGAAGACTCAGTCTTCCAGGAGAGCAGTACAGGCTTTTAACTGCTGAGCCATCTCTCCAACCTCATGATAAAAGATCTACAAGTAATCCTTACACTGTACTGTCCAGGTAACGACTACAAAGAAATCTCTACATGTTCAATGCCCTCTTTTTACCTTTATTTCAAATATTTCCAAAGGTTACAGCAGGCTTTATTGAATCTGTGGATAGGGAACCCACAGAGACCAAAACAGAATGTCTTCCCTTTTGTTGAGCCTGTTAATGAACGCAGCAAGGCAGCCCTCACAGGGTGCTCTGTGTGTCTCTGGGCATCTTCAAAGCCTGCTAAAGGAGTCTTGAGTATAACAGTTGTTTTCATAATAATATGGATTGCTTTTTCCCCCCTGTTGCACTGTGCTAACATCGGCATTGATGGAGTGAAGACAATTGTTTCTCAAACTGTTGCTGCCTTGAATGAAGGGACAGTGACATATCTGTTGTATCCTTTGTTAACAGTCACTTGTAGGAAGATGAGCCAGGGTCAGTAGTGTCCATGTTAAATCTGGGCCCCTCAGAACAAGTGTCTGGTATTAACAGATGTGATTTTAAAGGTATTATGTAAGGCGTGCCTGCAGAAACATTTGCAAGATCTGCTTAACTTGGAACCACTGGTGACATATGTATGATTATATTCTTACATGGGTAAAAGTTCCATTCCAACCATAACATGGTTACAATGAGTTTTTATGTAGCAAAGCATAAATGTTTATTGATATGGTTTCTAGTTTTACATTGTAACTAAGTTTTAGGGAACCATCATTTGTGGATATTTGGTTTGTACCGAAAGCCAACAGCCAGCATTATCTAGATGGCTATTAACATAACCCATCCTTTTCCAATTACATATCTGTATGATGCTGTTTATACATGTCTCCCACAGGAATTTAGCACAGCAGAGTGTGTGCAGGGGGAACATGAGATTACTTGAGAGATTTGCAAAAGTCTTTGAAAAGAGGCAACGTTATGCTTGTTCATTTTTTAAAAAAAATTTTGGTGAAATAGTTAATTTTCTCAAAAAAATATGTTAATTTGTAGTGAGTAAATTAGTACATATTTTCAAAAATTTCCATTTTACCTTCTATTATAAAATATAATACATGTTAGTAAATCTTGTGGGTTCTCAATACTTTAGAATATAAAGAGGTCCCAATACTGCTGAATTTGAGCATTGCTGATTTCCATATTCCATTGAAGGCATGTCCTGTTATTTCGAATGTCATAACTTCACTCTTTTTAATTGTGGGTTGTGTTCTGTCCTGCACATTCATCATAGTTGTTTATTCTTCTCTTAATAGACATCTGGGCTGCTTCAAGATCTGGAGTACTGTGAATAAAATTATGTCCAGTCTTATACAAATGTTTGTTGAACAGGCTTTTCTTTCTGAAGGGTAAATACTGAGGAAATACATTGGATTAGTCAGGTTGTAGGTGTTCAGTGTTGCCGTGAAAGAAATTCCTGGGTTCCACTGAAGTTGCTTGCCACTTTACATTTTTGTATAGCATATGGAGGTAAGAGAATTTAGGGGCTGGAGAGACAGCTCAGCGATTAAGAGCACTGACTGTTCTTCCAGAGGTCCTGAGTTCAATTCCCAGTAACCACATGATGGCTCACAACCATCTGTAATGGGATCCAATGTACTCTTCTAGTGTGTCTGAAGACAGCTGCAGTGTCATATAAATAAAAAATAAATAAATCTTTAAAACAAGAGCATTTTTATTGGATATTTTATTTATTTACAATACAGATGTCATCCCCTTTCCCCATTTCCCCTCCCTAGAGCCCCCTATTCTATACTCCTATACCCCCTCTTTCTTTATGCTTTTATACCATTTTGATTACATGCATGTATTAAGGTCAATTCTAGGTTGAGGGTCTAGCAATACAATAGATGTAAATAGTCGGGGACAAGCAATATAATAAACAAAGAAAAAGCAAGGCATTAAACCCAGTTATGTGAACACTCCTGTGATTACTGTTTCCAAGGGCTTATCAGGATGACCAAAGTATCTGAGCCTACTTCCCTGTCCTAGCCCAAGATCATTTTCACGTATGAAGTCTAATTCCTTGTTCTAGCCTAAAATTTAGATTCCTGTCTGAAATTACTTCTTTGTTCTGGCCTAATATTTAGATTCCTGCCTGAGATTACTTCTTTGTTGTAGCCTGCGATTTGGACTCCTACCTGAAATTGCTTCTTTGTTCTAGTCTAATGTCAGATTCCTGCTTGAAACCTACTTCCTAGCCCTTGGCCAATGTCCTATTCCTGCCAAGCAGCCCCTTTCCTTGTCCTTGGCCCATGTCAGATTCTTGCCAAGCTGCCCCAAAGGCTCTTCACCTCTCCCTCTTTTTTATTTCATTAACAAAATGAGCCTGTCTTAGGTTTTTCTGACAAGAATGCCTTCCTTACCCATCATGGAATATGCATTATCAAAGGCAATGCATTTATGTCGTAGGTTGGTAAGGTTGTGTGCAGAATCTTACCTGTCCTTGGCTTGCCAGCCTGTTAATTTAATAACTCTGTCTGGAGGTCCATTTTCAGGTTTAAGCCATGTACTTTGGCTGCGAACATGTTGATATTGTTAATGATAAGCTTTAACATGATGGGCAGGAATAAAAGTATTCCCAGGACAAGAAGGGCTAGCCTGATCAAGCTATATATGTCATTCCTGAGGTTTGTCCAAAATGGAAATACTGAGCTCAGGCCATGAATAATTTTATTGGCATTATCTGCAGATCAAAGGTCAACAGAGCAGCATTCTTTAAATTCATAATCTCACTATGCAAAGTTAACACACCCAGAGAGGTGTTAGGATTATGCAAAAAAAACAAGAGCATTTTTAATGAAATTAAAACAGAAGCATGCACACATGTACATACATGCACCCCTATTCTCATCTGTGCAACTCTATAATTTGTAGGGTTAAGATAACACTGTAAAACTGGAGGCTGAGTGTATAGCTCAATGTAGCCTAGCAGTGCAAGGTCCCAACCCTATAGCCACAAACAAAACAAAGCAAAAGAAATCACAAGGGGAGCAAGGGTGTGATCACACAGGTAGGGGATGGCGGTGACCTTGGACAGGAAGTGCTGCCACAATCTATGTTCTGCCTTCTGAAGGTCAACCAATGCACTGTGCCTGGGGGAGGGACAAGGGCCATTTCTCCTCCCAACAGAAAATGCTCAGAGTATCCACACTGGTGGCTGCCTATGTGGCTACAGGTGCTCATTCTCCTGAGCCTTTGAACTATAGGAGGCCTGATGGGAGCCTGCTTTAGATGTTCATGTTGGCTGCATCTGGGCCCAGGAATGAGCCCATTGCTCCTACAATTTAATAGTTCCTACTGGGAATAAGCAGCTGCTTTTTTATCTGGTTACCCTTACACAAATGATTCATGGCTCTCTGGCTAGGGATTCAGTCCCTCCGATTTCAGGCCTGTGCAGGTGGCTGAGGGGAGAGCAACACTCACTGAGCTGACATCAGAGGCAATACTCTATTTCCAGCTCTCAGGATAGAATTTAAGCCCTAGTTTATTTACCCTTAGCAAACACAACTAACTTTTCTTCTTATTATTATTTTAGGTCATTGGATAAGAAGGCACATAAAAAGGAGTACATAAAACAGCTTTTACTGACAAACATTATACTGATTTATCTGTGAGTGGGAGCTGAACCATATGGCCTAGATTCTCTTAAAACACACATGGGGTTCAGGATTAAGGGAACAGGCACCAGGCAAATTCATTTTGCATTTCAGGAAACAGAATGAGGGTATTCGGTAGTCCATGAATGCTGAGTGCTTGCTATGTGCTGAGTTTAGGGATTCATATTCATGACTTCATCTACTCTTCTCCGCGTCCCCGTAGTTGGCTGTGGTTTTTTTTTTTTTTTTACCAGGAGTAGACATAGCAATGGGTGCTAGGCTCTGAGTAACATAGAAACCTGGGAAGAGCTAGAATCCAGGCTTTGTCCCAGTGACAGGTTTCCCTCCTAAAATATCCAGATCCTGAAAGACAGAAAATGGTATGAACTCCCAGCCTGCAGATCAGCTGGCAGCTCAGGTTGCTGAGTGCCATGTCACATTCTTTTGTTGACTGGAGCCCAGGCTGCTTGGGACTCTCAGCTAGGCATCACTGCAGGATCGTGTGCTGCCGGTGACTCTGCCGTGATGTCATTTCACTCATGGGTTGAAGCTTCTGAAGATGCTCTGTGGGCTGCTCAGTGACTGTGAGTGTGGCCCGAGGAAACCCCATGTGCTTCTGGTTTCCCTTAGCTCCCTCCCTGGTGTCTGTGTCTCTCTCACTGCTTTACTAAATGACTCTTGTTCTGAATGGGTTTCAGGGAATAATGACAGGCTGGGTGCTCAAACCCACCCATGGCATGGATTTCTGGTTGAACTGAGCCATAGACCAGTCACAGACAGGAAAGGTAGCCTATTGATGGTTTGTTCACCTATACATAGAGGAAAAAAGACTCTCAGTGTGGGAAATGGCTGGTCATGCAAATTTGGAGCTAGAGTTTGGATCCCAGAACCTCTGTAAAGCCTGGGTGAGTATGATTTGGTGACCTTCCCGTAATCATAGCACCTGGGTAGAGACAGGTGGGAATTCCTGGGACAAGCTGGCCAGCTAGACAAGCCAAATTTGTCAAAATAGCATAACAAGCAAACCAAGGTACAAATATATTTTGAAAGACGTCTTTCTGTCTCTAAAATTGATTGGACACAGCCATCCAATTGGATGTGTTCAATTAATTTTTAGCAAGTAAGAATATTTGCTAAGAAAGTGTTAACAAAAGCATAGTCGAGCCAGGTTGCAGTGTTCTCACCAAATTCACATGATGTCCATATCACCAGAAGCTGGATTTACAAAGCATGGAGGGACCTAGAGGAGCAGTGAGTGAAATATTGAGAAGCCGTGCCTCACTGGAATGGAAGGATACATGTGCATGTGCATGTGTTCCTGGGATCAAAGCTAGATGCTTGTACATGTTAAACAAGAGCTTTACTACTGAGCCACACCCTACAGGCCAATCATAGGGCTTTCTAAGAAGAGAAATATTGTATTTGGTAAGTTTTAATGAGCAATAACTTTTGGGATTATAAATCTTAGAGATGTAAGATATATCTTATGGTATTAAAGACACATACTCATAATAGTTGAGTTTCATTTGGGACATGGATGGATACTTCTCTCCTTTGGCTCTCTAGACTTGGGGAGGGCCCTAGCCTAGAGATGGTTGCCAAACCAGGGCGTGGATGCACTCACTTTCCCCCTCTGAAGTCCCATTGGGTGTCTGTAATTGATCTTGGCAATTCCTCTCTTTCACTGAACCCTATAAATAAACCTTAGGTTTGTACTCAACACAGCTCACTGTGAAGCCATCACTTGTCTGTCTGCATTTGTCAGTAAGTGAAAACAAGTTTGCCATCCTTACTCTAATTGTTTGGGTCTGTGGCCTTATTACGTGTTATCTTCATCTCATTTGTAGAGCATAATGGCATTACAAACACAGTGTCTGAACAGGTACAGTGAGCCTCTTAGTAATTGACAAGCCCAACAAGAGGCACTGCGTGCATTCAATTGGTTGGCACACATTCCCATCTTTTGAGAGACTCACACATCCCAGAAGGCTCTGCAGAGGAGTGTCTTAGTATGCCCAGGAGGTTGCTGAGGCTATAGTGTCTCTTGGGCTGTGGTGGACAGACCTGCTTTGGGGACTGGCAGGTGCTTTGGCCTCCTGGCTTGGGGAGCCTCAGTCTCCAAGTGGGAAGACCCTTTTCCTGAGTACTTGTTAGGGATGTGGAGGGATAGTGCACCAATGTATTCAGCTGTCATTCCTTTGGATGGACTAGGAGGCTTTTGTGGTGCGAGCTCAGTGGGGGATCCTTTTGCAGTTCTTGCAACACAGGCCTGCCATTAATGCTTTCTAAGAGAGTGAGAGCTTGCTGTGTCAAAACACAGTGCCTCCCTCAGTAGTCCTGGGCCCCTTAGCCAATCTGCTGGATACTGGGTGGCCCAGAAGCCCGCTCTGCAGGAGGCCCTGGCCTCCCAAGTCTTTCTGAAGGTGGTATATGAGCTATTTCCCACACTACTGTTTGGCAATATAGCCAACTGGTGCCAGTGGACACTGTCCCTAGAGTCCCCTACTTCTTACTCTTTGGGCCAGGTGCCTGTGGAGACAGCTCTGGCCTTTCTTTGCAGTTGATAAATTTAGGAAAATATCTGTAGATGTTCTGTTTAAAGGAATTATATCATATTTCAAGATTAAACTTCACAAGGCCATTGTCGTTTACCAAGTACAGTTTGTGATGGTTCAATAGGATGTGCCACTCAGTGTTAGAAATGAGCTCAAAGCACAGGCGGGAGGAGTCCACAGAATACTGACTGGCTCCACATTGTAAAGTTTATTAGAGACAAGTGGGCTACAGTTTCAAAGACCTCAAGCTCTCCCTGTGCTAAAGGGGAACCATTTGTATGACCTTTGTTTTCTTTTTTTTTTTTTTTGTGATACGTTTCAAATTGCTGCTTTTCAAGGGAAACAAGTTTTTTTTTTAAATTTATTTATTTTATTTATGAGTACACTGTAGCTGTCTTCAGACACACCAGAAGAGGGCATTCAATCTCATTACGGATGGTTGTGAGCCACCATGTGGTTGCTGGGATTTGAACTCAGGACCTCTGGAAGAGCACTCAGTGCTCTTAACCGCTGAGCTATCTCTCCAGCCCGACCTTTGTTTTCTTATACACTGGATTTTAAGATGGAGGAGTAAGATGGTTTGCCATCCTGGTGAGTTCCAAGTAGTTGGAATAAGAAATGGTCACCTTCTCAATATGCCACCAGCACACCAGGCTGCTTGTGTCATTTAGGTTTTGGTGAACACGGTCTGTGTGGGGACGGAAGGTGATTCTCAGTGCCAATTCTTCTCTTGGTCTGCGCCATCAGCTGGGGGACTCCAGCAAGGCAGCCTCAGCTTCAGTCAGCATGTGTGTTTTTTCACTGGTAAAATGGAGATGAAATGTTTCACACACCACAAACTTGTGCAAATGAAAAGACATTATATAGGAACTGGTGTGTGCCACCACCATAACTGATAAACCATGACTGAAAGTAACTTGGGGAGAGATGAGTTTAAGGAACTCAAGGCACGGGCCCAAGGCAGGGAACTCAAGGCCATGGAGGAGTGCTACTTACTGGCATGCTCCCGAGGGCTTGCTCCCCTTGCTTTCTTATATGACACATGTCCACCAGCCCAGGAGTGGCACCTTACACAATGGGCCAGGCCCTCCACATCAATTACCAGTCAAGAAAATGCCCTACAGGTTTGCCCACAGGCCAATTTGATGGAGACAGTTCCTCAAGCGATGCCTCCTCTTTCTAGATCCCTCCCCCTTGGGTTGAGTTGAGAAGAGCTCACAAGCTTGAGAGCTTAATGTGTGCTCTCATGAGTGAGTATGGCCTGTCCTTTTTTGTTGTCTTCTCTCTTGGCTTGATTTCAGTTACCTCACTATCATCACATGAGTCCAGGACTGTTGTCTCCTCTTCTGCTCTCTCAAAAAGCTCACCACAACTTATATGGATAAAGTTTGTCAGATTTTACCTAAAAAGCTATTGGGACATTGAAGAGTAATTGTTCACCAATTAATCAACATCAATCAATTAACCATTAATTAATCCTTAATTGAGGATTAGTTATTAATTAATTGATTTTGATTAAATTAATTTTCAAGACAAAGGTCTCCCTGTGGAGCCCAGGCTGGCTTCAAACTCATGACCCTGTTTTGTGACCTCTTGAGTGCTGGGATTTCAGCAGTCACCACCACATCTAGTAGTAAGGAGGATCATGTGTGTGTCAATTTTAAGTCACTAATTTCATAATTTCAAATGACCATAGAAGTGTTCACTGTTTCTACCTAGACTAACAATTTTTATTTAATTATTTTATCTCTATGAGTGTTTGGCTGCATGCATGCCTATGTATCACATTTGTGTATGGTACCCAAGGAGGCCAGAAGAGGATGTTAGATGCCATGCAACTGGAGTTACAGATGGCTGTGAGAACCCTTGTGGGTGCTAAGGATTGAACCCCACGTTCTCTGAAAATGTCGCCAGTGCTCAAAACCACCAAGCCACTGCTCAAGCTTCTCTACTGCTTACTTCTAAATCATATATAGAGGAAACATTTTATTATGTATATAGAATTTTCACTCAGGCTTTTTCTCGTTAATATTATGGGTATATTATAATATTATGGGTATCGACAGCATTATGCAGTCACCAAGGAGACAGTTCTTTCTTCCTTCCTTCCTTCCTTCCTTCCTTCCTTCCTTCCTTCCTTCCTTCCTTCCTTCCTTTCTTTCTTTCTTTCTTTCTTTCTTTCTTTCTTTCTTTCTCTTTTTTCTTCTCTTTTCTCTTTCTTCCTTCCTTCCTTTCTCTCTCTCTCTCTCTCTCTCTCTCTCTCTCTCTCTCTCTCTCTTTCTTTCTTTCTTTCTTTCTTTCTTTTTTGAGTCAGAGCCTTTCTACATAAGCCTGGCTCTCCTGAAACTTGCTCTGTAGACCAGGCTGGCCTCAAACTCACAGGCCTGCCTGCCTCTGCTTCCTGAGTACCAGGCATGTGCTACCACAGCTGGTGCAAGAAGACAGTTCTTAAAATCATTTGCTTTATGCATTTGTTTATTTTTGTAGTTGTCATTTAGGTTGAGGAGACTGGCAGTCTCCCAAGAACAAGGCTTTCACTTGCAGCTAAGAAGGTAACTTGTGTAACATACACTTAATGTAGTTAGCATCAGGGATCAGAGTAGACACATACTGATTTTTGCTAACCTCATGTTTGAGTCTGACCAGACCCTGGTCACTTCCCAGAAATCTGCAATTTCCTCCTGCTTGGCAGGTTGAGGGTTAAGGTTGCCATGAAAATAAACAACGCAGGGGGCTTTCCTTTTTGCTAAAGGAAGAGTTGACACATTCTTTTGGAATGCTGGCTTACTCTGAAACACATCCTGCCTGGACAGATGAGCTCAGAGATTTAGAACCGAGTGGTTTCTGTTGAGACATATTTCTAAAGGCACACAATGATGGCAGGATCGTAGTTCTAGGGGACAGTAACTGGAGAAGACGTGCACCCCATTCCCTTATGGAGCTCAGGTCCTACAGCACGGGGAATACCATTCTGTGGAACTATTCTTGATGTGCACTGAGGTCAGGCTCGTTACTGCCCACGTGTTCTCACAGGTGCTGTATAGGTGAAGAAGCATGGAGACCTGGCCCTCCCGAGTTTGTCCCCTCAGTTCCAGGTCTTGAATTCTGGACCCCCCAAGAGTTTTGCTTCTATACCTGTTTTTTAACAACAACAAAATACTATCTCCTCCTCCTTTTGTGTCCTTCCTTTCCCTTCTCTCCTCCTCTTCTTCCTCCTTTTCCTCTTCCTCCTCCTTTTCAGTACTGGGGATTGGATCCAGATATTCACATGTGCTAGGCACATACTTGACCACAGAACTGTACTTTTGCTCCCTTTTACATAGTATATAAATGGTCTAAACATTCCCTCTGTCACTGTTTCTGCCTGCCCAAATTATTGTGTCCAGCTTTCCTGCAGCCAGTGTCCTTTGGAGAAGTCTCTAGAATCTCTCGTTGAGTTTTCCGATTGGAAGAGTGTGAAACCCTTTCACACTGAATTCAGACACATGATTAGGCTGGTGAGTTCTCATTTGAAAAGGCAGTCTCCAGGCCCAAGGATGTGATTCAGTGGTAGGGCGTGTTCTTAGTGCGTGCAGGCCTCTGACCTCAATCCTCAGTGATGATGATGATATTAATACTAATGATAATAATAATAATAATAGAAGTAATGGCTCCATTATCTCTATCTATTATTTCCTTTCTCAGAAACACACTGAACCCCTACATATCACACATGGACTTTCAGCTCAGTCTGACTCTATGCCCTGTCACCACCCACTACCCACACCTGACTGACCAATCCCATAATTCTGGGCCCGAAGCAGCACTACCTCTCTTAGGGGCAGCAATTTGTCTTCGGTTGAGGTTCCTTTATTCCAACAGTTTAAAAAGAAAAGGCCTCGAAGGCAGCTACAGCTCTCACGTCTAAAGCTTTATAGAGCAGATCATTTCTTCAAACATACCGTCGTCTTCATGGCAGATAGTAATTTTGAAATTGTTAGACACCTACCTGCTGGCTAAGGGAGAATTAGTCTTCTCCAGTCGAGTGACAATGGGTATTTCAGCCACATTTTAGGGAAGGCCCCATGGCAAGAAGTAGCCACCAATATAAAATAAGCTTTGTGTGTGTGTGTGTGTGTGTGTGTGTGTGTGTGTGAGAGAGAGAGAGAGAGAGAGAGGTACAGAGACAGAGAGAGACAGAGAGACAGAGAGGGAGAATACAAAGTTATGTGGAAAGGGATTAGAGAGGTGGTTGTGGGAAGAGTTTTGGGAAGGGAAACCCATGATCAAAATATATTTATGAAAAAATATTTGAATTAAGATAAAAAAGAAATTGTTAGCCACAGAGATTCCGCACTGCCCCTTTGTTCATGAAACTCTGAGTTGATGAATGGTAACAATCTTTCCTTTAGAGTCACTTAAAGCCACATGAAGGGGGGGGGGAGTTTGCTTCTTTCCACTCTTGATGCCCTACTGGGGACTCTCTCCTCCCTGCCTCACTGTTCTAGACAGCCTGCAGGACGGAACATGCCTCCTCCCAGATGACTAGCCTTAGCAAGCAGGCATGAAAGTGACATATGCACCGTCTCAGGACACTTGGAGGCAGACACAGAATGTGATTGTCTGAAGGGAACTTTGTCTCCCACTGGTCCAGCTGAGGAACCGAGTCCGGGTTGCGTCATCATGGGCTGGGGTGCTGACGGCACCCTCTCCCACTTTCTGCACCTTTGGGAACTTAGTTGGCTTTTGATAGCACCTGTATGGGAGGGACAGATTATACCCCCATCTCCAGGGAGCGGATGGGGCAACCTCTGAACTATTTCAGTACACCTTTCAGAGAGTGGGGAGAGACTGCAGGGCTCCCCTTTATTGTCCCTGGAATTCTTGTTCTCTTTGAGTTTCTCTCTGGGGGTGCATTGTCCAAGTGTGTGTGAGAGATGGGCTTCCTGGTGTCTGGAAGTATATTAGTAGAAGTTGCTAGAAGCTGAGAGCAGAGCTGGTTGTCTCTAGAGGTGAGTCAAGACACCCCCTTCCCCTTGACCTGGTGGTCCCAGGGAGATTGACAGAGTACACTGTTCTAGATTATTCAGCATCTGCCACCCTCCTTTCCTTAGCCATTTCCTCACCATGATCATGACCCATGGTGTTTATTGAGCATCCGTGCACAAAGTTCCAGCCCCTATAGCTCTAACACAGAGCCGGACTCCCGGCAACTACTGCCCTCCATCCATGGAAGCATGACCACATATGAGAAATCACCCACACACTCAGCCGCCCACTCTGGCGAGGCATAGCTTCCAAGACCAACGTCCATATGGGGGTGTGTCTGGGCATTTTGAGAGCTGAAGCTGGGGCTCCGTCCTGACCTGAACTCCTCAGCTAGCTTCCTGTGCTCCCCCATGGGCAAACCATGGTGTTGGCTTTGGATCAGGATCAAAGCTCTTTCTCCACTAACCCACAGAAAAGAGCCAGCAAACAAATGGGAGCCATAAAATAGAGAGAAGCTACAGTGAAAGTTTGTCTGATGCCATTAGCAGCTGGCAACCTGCCAGATTCCACCTGCTCTCTCTGGCACTGCGGTGTCTCGTTCTAAGTGTCTTCTCATGGCATCTGACCCGGGGCCTTGGGTAACAATATGCTGGTGTGTGCCAAGGATAACAGTGGTACAGCAGCCCCAGGAGCAGGCCATGAGGGAGAGCATGAGGTCAGAGCAAGTGGGGCCTGTGGGTGGGGGTGATGACAAGAGGCCATACTGCACAGGCCAAGGGTACCAGCTGCTGACTCACCCAGAGTCTGGGAGGTTACCTAACCTGTCTGTGCTCCTGTTTCCCTCTGTGTGAACCTGCTTTCCCATTTGGCACCCTGCTTAGCCAATTGGCAGGAAAGCAAAGCCATGACACCTGGGAATCACAGGTGCCCTGCTTGTTATGCAACAGGTAAGCGCCCATCACATTGCTGGTTACTGTGACAGTCCCTGGGTGCAGAACCGGCTTAGCCTGAGGATGAGGCCAACCCACGAAATGACTAAATCAGTAATGGGTCATGAGACCTCAGGCTGTGCCAGCATAACTGTGTGGGGTACTGAAAATTGTGCAGTTGCCCTGAGCCACGTTCTGCTTGCCACTGAAAGAAGATATGTTGCAGAGGATAATTTCTTAAGAGCTTTTCCTGTTTTTTTTTTTTCCTTTTTAAATTTGGATTTGTACGTGCTGGAGAGTGCTCTACTTCTGAGCCATACCCCAGCCCCTCAGCTCACGTCTGCTGTTTGCCTGTCTGCTTGTGTCACTGCCTGCCTGATCGGTGTAAAGCCTGACACACAACCTCAGAAATCTCTCTCTGGCACCAGTGAACTGCCACTCTCATTTCCCTCCAGACAGTGAGGGCCAGTGCCCTATCACCAGTACGCACAGGTGTTAGTTACTGGCACAGTTGCTGGGGTTTGTTCCTGTGAATGTAAACACCCTCGTCAGGTCAGTGGCACTCACAAAGCCCAAGAAAATGAACATGTCTGAGTCTGTTGTAAGTAGTCAGTAACAGGGGCGGGGAGTGGGGAAAGGGGGCTCTCTACCTCTTGTCTCTGGGAACATGTCACTAAATTTCCCATTGCACTGAGAAATATTCACCCTTTGAGTAATAACTGAAGACCAACTGTTTCAGAGGGGCTTCCCTGCTGCGTGTCCATGATGGGTGGCAGAGCTGAGATGCAGTGTGTTGAGGTAGGAAGCTGAAGAGCCAAAGGTTGATGAGGTGAGAAGTAGGGTACATTCTTGCTGAGGTTCCTTATGAGACAACAGACCCTCTCTCTGGCCTCTCCTTGCTCCCCCATTCAGTGCTACCATGCAAGGCCTTAAGAGCTCGGCCTGCAGGACAGAGAGAGAACTTGATCTGTGAGTGTGCAGGACCCTTGAAGAATGAACGGGATGGGATCTGGGCCACTGCATCTCAGAGGTGATGATGCCCAGGGCAGGAAATGGGGCGTTATCAGCTTTTGTGGTTACTTCCCGTGTACCCCAACGTAAGTCTCCTCACTTCTCTGCTATTCCAGAGAGAAAAGGATACTATTGGGTACACTCTATGGACCTAGAGGAAATACACCATTGAGCTGTGGTGCTTTACAAGCAGTATGTGTTTTTAAAAAGTAATTTTTATTTTCCTGTGATTATAATTTTATTATTTCCCCTTCTCCTTTCTTCCTCCAACTCCTCCCATGTACTGCAACTTTGCTGTCATTAAAATTCATGACCTCTTTTCCTTTGTGATCTACCCATCCATCATCTATCTATCTATCTATCTATCTATCTATCTATCTATCTATCTATCCTAAGATATATAGAAACAGCCTGCTTAGTCAAATATGTTTATAATATTGGCCATTCTCTGTGGCCTTGAGTGTTCCATCATGAGGCTGTGCTCCATGCACACCCATGACTGGCTGGAACTCCCTTCCTTTGAGTGGTCGGAAAAGGGAGGCTCTTCATATACACTGGCTTTCTTTTTTGAAATGAAAATGTCACGAGAGTGTCTGGATCTTAATCATCTCCCCTGTATTGGGCCTGTGTGGGATGAGTGTGTAGCCTGGACTCAAATCCTCCTTTTGTGCACAGCCCCATCACAGAACAGTGAACATACTTCTCTGTAGATATGTACTGGTGACTGCTTGGCCAATGGAGGTGGTTGGAGATGTCTACTCTAAATATTTTTTGTTTATTTGTTTTGTTTTTGAATTCTTGACGTGCAAGGTCTGAAGTCTGGACTCTGGATCTGACATCATCTCTCACCAGAGTTGCTTTTCTCATTCTTCTCTGGTCATTGAAAGGTGCTGTGAAGATGTCTGAAATATCCTGTCTGCACGGGGCGGGCGTGGGTGGGTGGGTGGGGTATGAGCTACTGCAGGTGGGTCCCGGTGTTAGTACTGATTCCCGTGCTGCCAGGCAGATTGGGTGTGCTTGTGCACTTGTCTTTGGAGATTCTCATTTTCCTCGTGTGTAGTACATACACTTGAGTCACTATTGGAAGGAGCAGAGGAGCAGTTACCAATCAAAGCAAGTGTCCAGCTGACTGAAGAAAAGACCAGGGACACTGAGGTGATAGTTTGGAGAAAAGCTCTGTATGTGATTTGATTTCTCAGGTGACAGCTACTTGTTTCTAGTTAGCTCCTAAGGGACAAAGAATGATGTAGGGAAGGTCTTCTAGACATCTGCCTGTGACTTACTTTTTCATTTCTTTTCCAGGTAGAGTACTTCAGTGGGGGGCTGGCTTCCTGGAGGGATCTCCCAGGAGTCTGTCTCTGGCAGTAGAACACAGTGTTTAAAAGGATGAAAGGTATTTCATGGGAGGATGCTGCACGCACCCATGCACACAGGCACGCACCAACCTTCAGGGTTTAGTTAGGAGAACATTCTCTTTATTCTCCATGTGTAGTTGGCCTTCCTTACCTGTGGGTTCCACATTCATGAGTTCAAGAGACCGCCAGAGGAAAATACTTGAAAAAGTAATTACATATGTAGTGAACATATACAGGCCAGTAGTCCCCAGGCAACTATCCACATAGAATTTACATTATATTAGGTATTATAAGTAATCCAGAGAGGGTTTAAAGTATATAAGCACATGTGTGTAGGTCATGTGAAACATTTTATATAAGGAGAATCTATGTGAAATTTGGTATCCATGGGATCATGGAATCAAGTATGATTCTCTCTCTTTTATTATTTTGGCATTACCCAGACTGCCTAAAAGTAGATTGTACCAATCACATGTCCTCAAAGGGAAACAGAAGTCTAATAGTCTACTGGACCACTTAACTCTGAATCCCCGGAGGGTAAGTGACTTGGTGGGAATCACATGTATTTTATCATCCTCATCCCCACTGAGAGACAGAATGTGAAGGACCACTCTGTGTGTGTGTGTGTGTATGTATGCACACTCATGTGTCCTTAAAACCATATATGGTACATAGTAAAAATGCTTAAATAGTCATTGTTCTTATTACTATTATTTTGGGGGTATTCTTTAAAACTTTTTTCCATTTCATTGTGTGTCAAATGTTTTGACTGTATGGAAGTCTGTGCACCTCATGCCTTCAGTGCCTGAGAAGGCCAGACAAGGATGTTGGATCCCCTGGAACTGGAGTTAAGATGGCTATGAGCCATCATGTGGGTGCTGGGAATTGAACTCTGGTCCTCTGCAAGAACAGCCATTGCTCGTACCTGCTGAGCCAGCTCTCCAGCCCCATTTCGAGTGGTTTTACTCTCACTGCCATTGTATTACTGGTATTCAGTGGCTCATTTAGGTGGGGATAAGTGTGACAAAGGACCTTTATGGTTCTGTCAGACTTGCAGGCCACTGCTTTTAGAGCTTTGGAATGGCAGGAGATGTGCTCATGGGGGGATGGGATCCCCATCAGTGTGGAAGCAAGGACTGTGGGTGTACTCAGCACATGCTGCATTTTCCAACCTGGTTCTCGCCACTAACTGTGCTTCTTTATCCAGAGCTCACACCCACTGCTTGCCCCTGCTAGGGGGAAGGCAGAGGGCCTGGTACCTGAAGCCATGATGCGTCATGGGTGCTGGTTCTGTGTCTGGGTTTTGCATTGTAACACATCCCCTTCCCTCTACAATCACACTGTTTAGCACAGCGGATGAGCTGATAAGTTTAGTGAGATATACATGGTTATATGTCAGGAACTCCGATATATATCAACAATGCAGATATATGTCACTCAGAAGTATAGCCCAAAGTCTCTAAGGAGATGTGTAGATGCATCTCAAGCATCGTTTGGATGCTCTGAAGGCTGATCTTGGTTGTCAACTTGACACACTTGGGAAGAGGAGATTGAAAATTGGTTTTGTTAAGTCAGCCTGTTGGCATGTCTGGAGCTTTTTCTTGATGGCTAATTGATGTGAGAGGGCCCAGCCCACTGTGGGTGGTACCATTCCTGGTCAGATGAGAAAGGTAGCTGAGCAGGCATAGGAGCAAGCCAGTAAGCAATGTTCTTCTGTGTTCTCTGCTTAAGTTCCAGCCTTGGCTTCCCTTGATGATAGACAAGACTGCACCCTGACAAATGCTTACCTTCCTTGAGTTCCTTTTGGTCATGATGTTTATCACAACAGAAACAAATTCTGACAAATACTTAGCAAGTTGGAGGCAATAAATTAGGTGTGGGGCTGAGATGATAAAAGGTGATTGATTTCACTTGTATCCTGCTCTCAGGAACTTTGGTCGATTGGTCCAGAAGCTCAAAGACCCCTAGAATCCTTAGACCTCTTGGGAGACATGCCATCCATTCTTCTTAAGAATAACAATTCTCATAGACTATTCTCTGAGAACTAAGTATCAGTCATCCAGCCTTGCGCATTCTCCCAGAATCATTCAGGGACAAAAGAAAAGAAAATTTACTCAACAGATGTCAAAACATGGAGTAACTGGCATGGCTGAATGAGTGAGCTCACTAGTTCTGTCATCTGTGACCAGTCTGTCTGTCTGTCTGTCTGTCTTGCATTCATGCTTGCCCTCCTTCTTGCCGTGTCTCCCCACCCCCATACTCCAGTATTTAGATGACTAAACTCACAGATGGTGGGTCTGTGTTTTTATGCCAACTGATTAAATAATTGTTAAGGCAGATTTAGTCCTCTAAAAACAAACACATGCACAATGGAGATTTGGGGCCAGTCTTTTCAAGACACAGTAGTGCATTATTTCTTTCTCCAAAATGAATTCCAAGATTGACTTGGTTTTAAAACAGCAGTGCCCAGCATTACTATTGTGATGTCTGTTTCCTCAGAGTTCGCAGCTGCTGACCACAATTTAGCAATACTTATTCTTGTAGCCTTTTCTTTTCCTTTCTCCCATCATGACCAGCATCCTTTGAGTAACTGTGTTGGTAAATCAAGAGACTGGACGCAGGGTAGGCGTGGTGATGATTTTTTTTTTTTAACCATACTGTGATTTGCAGCTAAACAGTGACAGTCTTTTGTCACACCTTACTATATCTTTGTTTTCTTGAGAGGAAGTGGAGAATCGAAGTTCACCATGACCCATTATTGTTAACCCTGTATGAGTATTACTCAGAGAAAATGGAAACTTGGTTTTGGTCTCATGTCAATTGGTTCCAGATTTTGTTCTTAAGTGTGTGTGTGTGTGTGTGTGTCTGTGTGTGTGTGTGTGTATTTTATGTTAAAAACAATTTAAAGAGGAATGATTCCCAGGATGAATCCTATCAAAAATAAGTAAAACCCAATGGAGAAAATTGCAAAAGAATTCTAAAAGATACGAAAAACTGTTTTAAAAAGTTGAGAAAATGATCTAAAGATTCAGCACAATTCCAGTGAGAACCAGAATTGGATTTTGGGAAGGGAATTATGTACTGTTTAGTAAATTTATATGACAGTAGAGAAGGTGACATAAAGCGGTTTTCAGTGCTGTGATATGGTCACAGACTGGCTGGAGTCAGACCCCATGGAAGGAGGGTTGGCTTAACACAGAGGGGCATTGTGGATATCTGAGAGAAGGAAGACATATTCAATAAATAGTGCAAAGACATCAGGGAAGGCATACTGAAGAGCAGCAATGAGTCAGGTCATCATCTAAAATAAACAGAAGAAATTAATGGCAGTTAGATTGAATACTTAAGTGTGAAAAGCAAATTATAAACAGCTTAGGAAAAAATGTGGGAAGATATTTTTATGATCATGTTTAGAAGACATAAAACTTGTGAACTATGACCTGTAAGGTTGATGAGTTTGACTGTATCAGAGTATTAGTTCATCCAAAGAGCACATCAAGTTTAAAACAAACCCCACAAACTAAAAAAAAGCAGTTAATCTATGCCTATATAAGTACAAGGATATATATTTTCATCTGTGACTTTTATGATATTAAAATAATTTTCTCTAGTTCTTACATTGTATCATTTTCATGAATGGTTATTGAACTCAGTCAAATGCTAGTCTGTTTATGTTGATATGATTAAGTGATTTTTTATGTTTCACTCTGATAATATGGTCTATTGCATTGATTCCTTTTGTATATTGACCCATCCTTGCATCCAAAGGCTAAATCCTACTTGGTCATGTTGTGTGGTCTTTTCAATGTGCTGGTGAATTCCATATATGCATATGAACATTTGCATATATATTTACTAGGGATATTGTCCTGTATTTCTTTTCCTTTTCTTGTGTTTTGTTTGTCTGGCTTTGTTATCAGGGTAATGCTGGACACAAATCAATCTCTTATTTCCACTCTCTTATGGGGAGAGATTGAGAAAGACTGGAGTTTGCTAGGAGTCTTCACCAAAGCCATCTGGTCCCAGGCTTTTCTTTGTTGGGAGGTTCATATTTACTATAAATATCTTTAAATATATTTTTATTTAAATATATCTTTAAAGATATTTATACCAGAATTAAAATGACTTACATGCTACTGTCGAAGCATGGATGACTCAGAATTGCTTATATGTTATTGACCTTCATCTGAGCTAGTGGTGATGAACTGCTTTTGTTTCTTTGGGAAATCTCTCCTATTCTTGGTTGGCAGTTTTCTCTTTTCCAGGCCTTTGATCAGAAGCTACTGTCTTATTCCCTTCTGGTGTGCAAGGTGCCTGCTGAAAGTCCCCTGGCAGCCATGCAATGGCTCTTTTGGATGTGAAACGTTTCCTTTCTCTTTCTGCTTTCAAAATTCTCTTTGTCTTTCGGCAACTTCATTTATTGTGTCTTGGTGCGAACTTCTTCGAGGTTAACTTTCTTGTATCTGGATGTCCATTTCTTTTCTCTGATTTCAGGAGTTCACTGACATTATTTCTTCCAGGAAATTTCTGCCTGTGTCTCTCTGTCTATTGGTTTGTCCAACCTTTTGAAATCACAAAGCATTATCATTTGCAAAGTACATAGTTTGTGCAATTGAATTACACACATAATCTCAAGAAAATGCATGAAGTTTTAAGTAAGATTATAATTTTCTGTTGAGCTGTGTTCATAGTAGTTTAGACATCCCTGACTCCTTTGGGACTCTCAAATGTATGTGTGATCTGTCAGTTGACAATGTCTCACAGTGCCTTAGACTTTTTTCACTTTCTGTGCTTCTAGATTGGATAATTTTCAATGCTCTATCTTTGAGTTTGTTGACTCTTGCTTCTGCTTGGTCAAGGTAAAGTCTACTGTTGAATCTATGTAGTCAAAATTTTATATTTTAGTTATCATACTTTTCAATATAAAGTTTTTATTTCATTATTTTCAAAATAGTCTCTCTTTGTCGATAATTTTACTTTGTTCATGTGTCATCTTTTTCAAGCATGTTGGTGTCTTTGTTATGGTTGTTTTTGAATTTATTGTTAGGTAATTAATACATCTCAATTGCTTTAGAGTTAGTTTCCAGAGATGTATTTTGATCATTTGATAGGACTTTATTTCTGTGTGTACGTGTGTGTGTGTGTGTGCATGTGTGTTGAATTCTTGTTAAATTAGCTACCATTCCTAGTTTCTATAGTCTAGTTTCATACAGGAAAACCTTTACCAGCCAGCTCATCTAGGATTCCCGGGGCCTTCTGGTGCCTCTTCTGTAGATGTGTCTTCTCTGGACTTGTGTTTACACATCTCCAGTTCACGCTGCTCACTAAGCTCGCTGTTCCAGTTGCTCTCCCTGGTGAGCTTAACTGTAGGTTTTCTGGAGCTTCTCGATATTGTATCTCTCTTTTATCATCAGTGGCCTCCAGATTTCCAGAGTTTGATGAGCTCCTGTCAGCAGCCCTGAGACAGAAGGACAGAAACTGACTCCCCAGACATCCCCCTAAAAAGCTAGCCTGTGGGATGCATGCTGCAGCTCTTCCCCAGAGGGAGAAGTACAGCAGATGAATGCTGGGAATTTTCCTACTGGCTTTGATGAATCTGATTTTGCATTTTCCCTGGAGTACAGACGCTTCCTTAATTTGTTTCTGGATTCATCACAAAAGGAAGTAGTTCATACATTATTAGGTCTGTGTCTGTGTGAGAATTTGCCTTCTTGAAAGATTACCTTATAGGAAGTTTCTACAAGGTTTAAATGAGCTAATGTTCTTGAAAGAACCCCAGGATGACTGTCCTTTTGAGAGACATAAAAGCAGAAGATACAAAGATACTGAAAAGGTTGAAGTGGAAGTGATATGTCTTTAAGCCTAGGATTGTTGGTGACTCCCAGAGGCTAGAAAGGAGGCACGAGATGGATTCTCCCTCGGAGCCTCCAGAAGTAACCATCTTTCCTATGACCTTGATTTGACACTTCTGGCCTCTGACAATGAGAGAGAATGCAGTTGTGCTCAGTAACTAAGCAGGCTTTGTGGTCATATGCTATAGCAACCTGGAAAGCCAGCACAGCAGGGAAGGACTATAGGGAGTTTCACTGTTACAGGCTGGGAGAATATTGTGAATCTTTGCTTAGCTGCCAGCCTACCCTCTCTTTGTTCTCAGGAGCCTGCCTGTGTCTCGGGCTGTCATCCATGCAGTTATTTTGGTTGAGATTTCTATTTGGTGGCACCAAACTGTGTTCCTCAGTGTCCTGGTGGTAACTGTAAGTGGGGAGTGGGTGAGGTGAAAACTTCAGAGACATGGCCTGACTGCCCATGACAACTCTGTTTTATGTGCGTTATTTTGAGGAGCAGTAAGGAAATAAAAAATGGAAGAGACAAAAAAAAATGCAGTCTGGGGCTGGTGAGATGACTCCGTGGGTAAAGGTGCCACTGTCAGGCTAGGCAGAGTTCAGTCTCACGTTGAAGGGAGAGGTGCTGTGGACCCCCCAAATAAATGTAATGAATGCTTTAAAAAAAGGTTCTGTCAATCAATCAAAAAGAAACCCTCAGAGATCTGTGTTGGCCATTTCTTGTTTCTCACACTATTCCCTATATTGCTGGTCTTTCTTGGCCAATTCTGTTTGAGGTGCAGCGGCTTCTGCAGTCACAGTATACTATGACACTGATTTAGGGAATGAGGAAGAGGTTTGGTTCAGAACCACAGTGAGATGGAAACCCAAAGAATGCCCAGCTTTTCAGATAAAAGCCCCAGGAAATCGTGGCTGCCCTCTGTCTTGCCCACAGATCTCCATCATAGATTCTTGGCCCTTTCTGTTGAGCAGCATCTAACCGGTCCTAGGCTGGCATCTCATGCCTACCGATGGCTCTTGGCAAAGCATGGAGGGAAAGAGAAGTTGGGAGGAGTGGGGTGAAATTACTAAATATGGGGCAAGGGGAAAGGGAGCAGGCAGGAAAATTATTTTGAAAGGTTTAGAGGAGGAAGCAGTGCATTCACAAAAGAAAATGTCGTCCTGTATTAGAGCGCTGTAATTTCCTCCAAGTATGGCTGTAGAAATCATACTTCAGACTCTCCGCCATGCATAAATTTGAGGAGAACAATTTACCCGCATTGTTCCCTCTGTGCGGTCAGCATCCTCCTTGTGTTAGTCAGCGGGATTCGTTTCCGACATTATTATCTGTGCTGTCGCATGTTCATTTCTGCACACTGAATTTGCTGCCAAAATGTTCTCTTTTCAAGCCATGGACATCATTAAGTCCACTTTTTATTTTACATCACTTATCACTTCCCGAGCTCCTTTATTTCATTATTTTGCATTCAGAATTTCAGGCCGAACGAAATCAATAGCCTTGACACAAAGGCAGGCCCCTGCACTCTGTTTGGCACTGACAATTCATTTATCAAATCAGAGTTGTTCCCTCTCTCTCTCTCTCTCTCTCTCTCTCTCTCTCTCTCTCTCTCTCTCCCTCCCTCCCTCCCTCCCTCCCTCCCTCCCTCCAGTGTGGGATATAGCTAGTATGCCTATGAAATCTTAATTTGCTTGAGAGAAAGATGAATATAAAAAGTGGGGGTAGGGGCTAAGCATGGTGGCACTTGACTGTCATCTTCACATGTGGCAGAGGCAGGAGAAACATGAGTTTGAGTCCAGTCTGGGTCACATAGGGAGACTCTGTTTTAAAACAAAACAAGACAAACAAAAATGTGTGTGAGGTCTCTATGGGGGTTTCCAGGTATACTCTGTTGGTAAAGTACTTGTTTCACCAACAACAGGTACAAGGACCCGTGTTTGATCTCCAGAGCTCATATGAAGTGCCAGTCATGGTGGCATATACTTGTGATCCCAGCCCTGAGAAGGTAGACACAAAAGGGTCTGTGGGGCTCACTGGATAGCCTGTTATCCTAATTGGGAGCTGCAGGCCAAGGAGAGATTCTGCCTCAAAGGAAGTGGTTGGCATTCCTGAGAAGGACATCTTAGGTGGTTCACTACCCTTTGTGCACACACACATGCACACACATGCATACTAACAAAAACTAACTCTTTACTGAAGAGGCTAATGACTCCTGCCCTCTGACTTTTACACCCTGCAGGCAGTGCCTTTCTCATTCTGTCCATCTTCTCCAAAGAAGGAATTTGTTTCTGGGTCCAGGGTGCCCTGAAAACTAACCCAGCCACAACTCCATTACAGTCTTGCTATGTGGCATGTAGAAACGGAGCTTGCTTTCCCGTTTTCGCTCCTCTAAGATTGAGACACCATGAAATACCAAGTAACTGTGAGGAGATGTAGCTGGGTGAGTGGAAAGTGAAAGGATGGATCTCAGTGGCTGTACGCTGAGCCCACGCCCAACCTCCTCTGAGTTGGCTGTGTGAAGCCTGTGCAGCTGCATTTTCAGAGAAGTTAGCTCAAGTGAAGGTGAGAGGAGGGAGTCAATATACTGCCACTGGCCAGTGAGTGGAACTCTGTGCGGGGGTGGGGGGAGGAGGAAGCCCAGGGTCGTCCTGCAAAGACTTGGGACTTGCCAAAGCCTAGGAGAGAAGGGCTCTTCTTTTTGCTCCCTTGTTTCAGGTTTCTCAGAGAACAGAGTGATTAGTAGTCTGAGGTACACTCTGGACACTTGAAGGTTAGTGCTGGATGCTTTAGTCCACCCACAGGGATGATGGCAGCATAGGTCCTCACCGACTGCTGATCAGCCTCGTGTCTGTCCAACTCTTAGATGCTGTTTGCTTCCCTGGAGGGATGCTTTCCCAAATATCACTGACCAGTCCTGCCACTGAGCCTCTCCTCCTTCCTCCGCACTCTCTGCCTGACAACCTTGCTGGTGTGATAAACTCAGTGATGTCTTGCTGCAGACCGTTTAATACCTGTGTAGCCTTTCTCTCTCCGCTCCCCCTTTCCTGTATCTCTTCTTCCATCCCCCCATCCTCAATTGCCTCTCTTGTGTGTGAGCTCCAGATTTAGTTGAGAGACCCTGTGCCAGTAAATAAAGTAGAGTATGTGAGGAAGACTCCAGGTGTCAGCCTTGGGCCTTCACACACACACACACACACACACGCACATACACCTCAAGTATGCAAGCACACACATATGTATGACACATACATACACATGCTTATATCAGGAGATGTCAGAAGGCACATTTACATTCCAAGCCTTTCTACAACATCGCTAAAAGTTTAAACTTTCCAGAATCTGTCTGTAACTGGAAAAATCTATCTGGCTCTAGAGCAATTTTGCTCTCTCCTTTTACCATGTGATTCACAGGGACTCAGGTTATAGGCTTGCCAGCAGGTGTCTTTACCCACTAAGCCAATGTACTGATCCTGGTGTTGCTCATTAAGGTCTTTTGTGTGTGTTTGGGCTCACACAAATGTGTATATGCCTGTGTGGGCGTGCCAGTTTGTGGGAAGATGACAACTGGTGATGGCATTCCTTAGACACTGTCCATCTATGGTTTGAGACAGTGTCTCATTGGCCTGGGATTTGTCCATCTGGATTTGGCCAGACTGGCATGTCCATCTCCATGCTACTGGGATTACAAGCACAAGCCTCCTTGCCTGAATGGTTTTGTGTGAGTTTTGAGGATTGAATGTAATTCCTCATGCTCGAGTTGCTTACCTGACAGCCCCCTAGTCTTCTTATGTCCCTTTACCTAGGGATGTCTGAGACTCTTTTCTGTGCCAACATGTGCCCCAGAGATGAAGAAATCCCCAGCTTCAGTGGTGACCTGGGACTTCGCTGTGATGAAGCACTCTTTCTGTCTCCTAGCTCTGTTTTCTCACTGCATTCTGGGTTATGGTAATTATCCCAATCACATTATTGCAAATATAAAAGATAATGAATGAGCAAAGAAAGACATAGCTAGAAAAATCCATCGACAGAGTCAACCTTCCTGACCCAAATTGATTCCTTATATTGTATGTCTCCTTCACCGCTGTCTACTTGGCAGTGAATATTCCCGAAAGGGACTTTCATATTTTCTAGAGATCCATCTGTTCTCTCTACTTCCCACCTGAAGCCATAATATTCCATTCTAAGAGTCATAATCATTTTCACAGCAACTGTGTGTGATTTCACGGGCAGCAGGTTGTGACTTCTGCAGGGCGGGAGCTGTGTGAGGGGTCCAACCCCTAGGTCAGGGACTGGCTCCGTCCTAATCGGCTTAGCAGCCAGCCGAACATGGGGACATGGAGACCCTAAAAGGGTTGAGGACAATCTAGCATCATTTAATGACCATTCTCAGTGCCTCTAGAACATGACTTTAACTGGGGTTTATTTATAGCTGACACTGAAGAACACTAAGCTGTTTTCCTCGGAAAAGGGAGTCCCCAAGTAGAATGTATAGGAGTATGCATAGTAGGAAACTGGGATTGGGCTCATGGAAGATATAGTGTTTACCTACAGTGTGTGTGTGTGTGTGTGTGTGTGAGAGAGAGAGAGAGAGAGAGAGAGAGAGAGAGAGAGACAGAAAGAGACAGAGAGAGAGAGAGAGAGAGAGAGACAGAGAGAGAGAGAGACAGAGAGAGACAGAGAGACAGAAAGAGACAGAGAGACAGAGAGAGAGAGAGAGAGAGAGAGAGAGAGAGAGAGAGAGAGAGAGAGAGAGGGAGGGAGGGAGGGA
>NW_021620862.1:4281947-4296609 GCF_004785775.1 Grammomys surdaster
GAGAGAGAGAGGACCTATAAAACTATCACATTAAAGATAAGCTAAGTTTCGAACACATTTATTCTAAATGTGTGATTTCTGGTTTCTGGATGTTTCAGAGGGAAGGCTATCCATCAAAACAGAATTCATAGCCTCCCTAAAATTGTTGGCAGTGACAGAGGCTGGAGAGATGGCTCAGGGGTTATGAGCATTTGCTGCTGTTCTAGAGGACCTGGGTTCAGTTTCCAACATCCATACTGTGACTCACAAATGTCTATTACTCTAGTCTCAGCAATCAATGCCCTCTTCTTCCCTCTTCTTTGCCAGGTACAGATGTGGTGCACATGCATTCATGGAGACAAAGCACTCATACATAAAACAAAAATAAATAAAATCTTTTTTTTTTAATGGCAGCAAAAAGAACAGCCCAAGGGCCCTGGGTTTTTGCCAAGAGACTCATACCATCCATGTAAACGTAGTACTCAGGTTTTGATTAACTGTTATTAAAGAAGGGAGTTTTTATGGGAGAGAAAAGAAGTTAATTCAAATAGTTCAATAAGTATTTTTCATAACTCCTGCGTGTATCACACCAGCAAAAGACACGACAGGCTCCAACTGTATTTGCTTCCTGCTGAGATGCGTACCACCTTGTCTGTGGGACTTGAGGTTTGAATCTGAGACATTCCCCACAGGCCCCGTATGGGGTGCTTAAACTTCAGCTAGTGCCCTATTGTGGATATCTATGGAACGTTCAGGTGGTGGGGTCTAGCTGACTGAAGCAGACAGCTGGGGCAGGGGAAAGACTTGGAAGGGTTTAACCCCAGGACCCTGGTTTCTGCTTTGCTGTGGCCTTGGCCACACTCTCCTCCTGCCATGGACTGAGCCCCTGCACCTGCTCTTCCCACTGTGATAGGCTGATTCTCTGAAATATGAGCCAAAATAAAGCTTCTCTTTCTGAAATAGTTTCCATAAGTTTATTTTTCCTCATAGTGACATGAAAGTAACAAATGCCCTGACTTAGAAATAGAGGGACTAGTATCCTTGGATAGAGTAACTGTTAGAAAATAAGGGTTTTCTTCTAAATCACTGGCTATTAATTGATCAAGTCAGCCTCACTCTGAAGGTGTAATGAGATTGGATATTTTCCCATGAGTCTTAGATGCAATTATAGAATGAGCTTAGAAAGCATCTTCTGTCCCTGGAGTAGAAGACTATCATTGAAGAAATTACTGGCAAGTTATAAGAATTTAAAAAAGAAAGCTCTGTAGAACCTGTCTATTACCTAGTCAGTGATGATTATTATTATTGTGATTTTCTACTTAGCAAGTGTATGGTCTTGAAAAAAATGATTCAATAAACATTTATTAGTAGCTCCTCTTTGCTTGATAGCAGAAAATTAGAAGGAACCAGATGCACACACTTTAATTAATTGGCATAATCAGGAGTGGTATGCAGCATCAAGGGTGAACATTGCAAACTTAAATTGTGGCTTTGTGGCTCAAATGAGTTTCTGTAGTCTTGAAGTCTTTGTTCCCCTTGAATAACCTCATAGGGAGTGTCCCTGTTTCCCTTTCCATGATTCCATGGGATCTCCCTCTCCCTCTCCCTCTCCCTCTCCCTCTCCCTCTCCCTCTCCCTCTCCCTCTCCCTCTCCCTCTATTCAATTAAAATCTTGTTTGGGATGATAGACTTCTCTTCAAGCGTGGGGGGGTTCATTTCCTGGGTTTTTTTCTTAGTTTATCTGAAAGAACAGCAAAGACCAGAGGAACAGCTAGAGATGTGATGGCAACAATGTGTGTTGGTCTCTTGTAGACCACAAGCAGTGCGACTGTGTCAGTTACAACTCTCTGCCTAGACAAACTGCCTCCTGAGGTTCCTAGTGTCACATGCTTTATCTGAGAACCATTCCCAAACTGCATTGGAGACCCTTGTTCCTCTAACTCCCTTAGGCTGTCTTACCCTGCCTTAGTGCTTTACACACTCTATGATAGACATGTCTATGTATTCTCTACATCTTCCTTTACTTGGAGACAGGGACTGTGTCTTGTTATTTTTATATCTCCAGCATACCATATGGAGCTCAGCATTCAGTTAGGCTTAGTGAGACCTTGAGTGAGTGAGTGAGTGTGTGAGTGTGTGTGAGTGAGTGTGTGAGTATGTGAGTGTGTGTGCGAGTGTGTGTGCGAGTGTGTGAGTGAGTGTGTGAGTGTGCGAGTGTGTGCGCGAGTGTGTGAGTGAATGAGTGTGTAAGTGTGTGAGTGAGTGTGTGAGAGTGTGTGAGTGTGTGAATCAGTGAGTGTGTGAGTGTGTATGCGAGTGTGTGTGTGAGTGTATGAGTGTGTGTATGAGTTGCTCAGCTTCACAGTTCTTCTGATTTCAGCTTCATCAGCTTCTAGGGCAGTGGAGGGATAAAGGGAACTAACTTGGCCTCAGTTGGGTGGCCTCCTTTACTTTTCATACAATGTATTTTTTAATATTCTAGAAGGCTAGCCTGGACTTGTAGATGTGTCAGGAGCATGGTTTCCAAAAACCAAGCAGAAGTATGCATGCATGGTCTCTTGTGGCCCAGGCTCACAACTGTCCCAGTGTCACACTGTAAAGGGCTGACACAGTTCTGCAAGATATCATTTCAGCGGCTTGCAAGTGCACTGGAGCACTTGAGCTCTGAAAACAACAAATACCCCCAAAATCCCTTTCAAAGAAGGTAAACACAGTGCTGTTCAGATCAGGGTGGGCATCCAGTCTCTTTCCCCAGAGATGAACGAAGACCTGTGAAGGGGTTTTTAGACCAAGAGAAGTGAGCCGATCTCCTTTAAGAATCTGGATTGTGGAGAGACTAGATTCTGAGGTTGTGTGAGGCCAGACAGGAACCCCCCGTTCAGTTTCTGTCATTAGAACTCAACCCCTAGCAGGTGTGAGGGAGAAACTCTACCATCCAGCAGATTCACACAGTGTCAGCGCTGACATGGTGACATTTGTTCAGGGAGACCATCAATATGCTGCTTCACAGCCTTCTGAACCCGTGTTCCACGGTGGCATCAGGGCCTGAGGGCACTTTGGGCATGGGGAACCCAGGGTGCCCAGGACAAAGGGGAGGGGAAAGGCCATCATTTCCAGTTGCCTGGGGACATCTCACTTTCTGACCTGGGAGGTCCTGCTGGGGAGGGGCCTCATGCTGTGTTGTTGCTTCTGTCCCAGACAGGCCTTGGACATGGTTCTCTCAGGTGGGCTCTGGTTCCTTCTGGAGTCACTTGCTATAGCTTCTGCGTCACCTGCCCACTCCCCTGCAATGGCTGTTGCTTTCAAAATGGGTGCCTGGTGTTGTTCAGGGTACAGGAGAGAGAGATCCTGTTTGGCTTCAGCTACTGGGACCGTCTTTAAGACTTATTTTTCAAGCTTTGTTTGGAAATGCCTGAGAAATCATTTATGGAGCCAACCAATTGGTGTCTACAAAGCTGTTTTGCTTCCTGTTCCTACCCAAATTCTCAGAGTCACAGAGGCAGTGTGGTCCCTGGCCAGCTTCTTCCTAATGTAAAATTCACATCCCTTTCTGGCCAATAGCTCATTAACATAGTGGGCCAAGCATACCCAGACACTGGCTGGCTCCAGAAATTTTAACATCCGGGGTTCCTTGAAAGCCTGGATCTGCTTATCAGTTGTGTTCAATATTAGGTTACTTGCAGAATGGAGTCATTATCTTCAATGTTTAATAACTGTGCCACCAACATAATATAATCAAATCTAAGAAATGTAATTTAGAGAGGCTTTAGACTCAAGCCTTTTATGAGAGTGTTTTTAATCTTTTATGATCTTGTCCCCAAGGCTAAGAAAAATCTTGTTTTCTCTCTATCTTCTACTTGATTTGTCTCCTTTGTTTTGCTGCTAATTTTCTTGACTAGGTCCAGATTGACCTGTTTCACTGGTACCAAAACACGAGGAGCTGACATGTTTGGGCTACTGGGCTGGGGCTGTGGTGTAGGAGAGAGAGGGGTCAGAGCAGCAGCTGGGTGCTGTGGGGCTGGAGTCTTGCACAGTGAAGCCTTGTTTTAGTAAGGAGAACAGGGATTTGAGTGAACGGTTTGCTCTTGACTTAAATGAACAAAGACTCCAGGACTGCTGGCATTCAACCCTGGAAGCATCCATTTTGTCCAGATGGAAGTCAGCCTACAGCAGGTAACTCCTTATAAGGAAGAGGGAGTACAGGGGAGAGCTTGGCATTACAGAGAAGCTCCCACCCACATTTTCCTGCTTATGAAATTTCGGATAGTGCAGTTCAGTCCTTTTGATTTGTATTCTTAGAAGAAGCAGCCAGATGAATAAGTCTTTGACTTTTTGTGATCGAACTCTGATTTCCCTTGGGCAGAATCCCTTTGAGAAATAAGGCAGTCAGAATGTTTTTAGTTCTTCCTTTCAGGAACATAGACCATAATGGTGGCCCTGTTTTGTATCCTGAGGGGCTGTGGACAGGAAGTCTATGGCAAGGTTCATAAAACACTTGGAGTTTTCTTTGAGAAAGGAGCCATAGAAATGGAAGGCGTTTGTCTGTGTTACACCCCCCCCCCCCAGGGTCCCTAGGCTCTCATTTCAACCCAGGTCATAAAGGGAAAAGATCTGTTACAAGTCCCCTCCCTTCTCCCACTCTGTCGGTTACTCACGGAGACTCCTTTCAGCATCCACACCATCCTGCTTGCTCTCTTTGAAGGCACAAGGTAGCTTCCCTCTCTGAATTCTGTGGTGAGCCATTCTTGTGTTTGATGACTTTATCTGATGACTTGCCCACACACACTGGGAGTAGGGAGAAGAGACTTGGAGAGCTAGGTTGAACTTTAGAAAGAAATGTTGGTAATGAGGTTGGGCATAAGTTTCTTAGAGGCAAGAGTTTTTGAGTGTTGTGATATTTTTGTAGACTTGGCCTTATTTCCTCCAGCCCGTAGAGGAAGATGGAAGATCGTGGGATCCCAAAGTAGAATGTAAATATTGAAGTGTAGATGTGTTAAAACCTTTGGTTTAGAGTGGAAACTACCCCTTTCCAAATATCAACCATAACAACATACGTTCTAGGGAGACGTTTATACACACCATTGGTTTTAACATTTTAACTCGGAATTAATTAGACACTTAAAAGAAATGGTTGATTCTGCCAGCTTCTTAATTGAGTTTTAACAAAACCAAACCAACTACTGCTTGAATCAACTGGCCGTTTGCTTGCTAAAGGCCCAGGCAGGGGCAATGAAGTCAAATGGCTCAGTGATAAACACTTATGGTCAGGCTGAAGAAAGACCTGAGTCCTCTACACGGTTCCACGGCTTCACAAAGAGCAAATGAAGTCACTCCCTCTAAGTCTCACCTCCCACTTTCAATGATATTTTCTATCCATGTTGAAAGCACATGATTGCTTTCGGACTCCATAGTGACCCTGTAGCAGGGGATGATGGGATGAGTCCCAGAGCCAACATGAACATTAGACATGACCCTGTTTAGTGGATGTTTTTTAATAATTGTTTGTGGAGCACTGGTTTTTATGTGACTTTAAGTTGTAAAAGAATATATTCCTTAAGCATATTTATTTATTTATTATGTTTTGTATTTCTTTTGTGTATGGTGTATGTTTTCTCTTTTCACCATGTGGGTTCCAAGGATCAAACTTAGATCATCAGGTTTGCGGCAAGATGGCTTTACCTGTAGAATCGTCTAGCCAGCCCTCTCTAAGTATAGTCAGGAAGACAGTTTCATTTAATTTTGTCTGAGAAACTGGTTTTTATGTCACCATGAGAGTACCTTGACTGACCTGACTGCCTCAGAGAACATAGAACATGCTTTAGAAATGTAGATTATCCTGGGATAGCTTTGTCCAAAACTAAACATCAGGGAAGACTTCCCTGGCTGTCTATGGTGCATCTCTGTGGCCGTGTGTCTATGATGATGTTCAACCCCAGCTGGGGTCCAAGTGCTCAGGGTCTGGCTCTTTACTGGTCCAAGGCATGTGCGTTGATTTCTTGTGTTGTGTTGTGTTTGATGTTCTGACCTATCTATAGCTTAGGAAAAGAAGCCTCTGGGTCCTGGCTATCAGCTATGTCACCATGTCCCCCACCACTCCCTGCTGGGAAACTGAGCTGAAGTCCAAAGTACCAGGGGTTCCTGGCTGTTTATATATTATATACAATGTTCCAGGAGCCAGGGACTCATCCCCCCATTCACAGACATTCTCTCCTCAGAAATCCCGTGTTAAAGAATTAACTCATTTTACAGTGAACACATTTTATGTGTTAAATGGGGGTGATGAGGTATGTAGTGAGTATCTGTGGAGGTTAGAAGGCAGTATCAGGTGTCCTCCTCAGTCACTCTGGAGACAAGAGTCCTCACTGGACCAAAGCTCACAGATAAAACTAGGCTTGCTGGCCAGTGAGTCTGAGGATCTGCCTGTGTCAGGACTACAAATGTGTGCCACCACTATGCTTGTTGGCCTTTTCTGTGGCACCGGGATCCAAACTAAGGTCCCATGCTTACTCAGTGTACACATGACCACGTGAGATCTCCCCAGGCCTCTGATGTTGATGCATTTCATCAACAGCTTCCAAACTCACAACGTGACAGAGCCTTTTGTACATCATCGGCAGGTGGACCCTCCCAGAGGTGTAATGAGGAGTCTGAGCCGCCAGCACACGGATTCATGGCTGAAAGTCGGTTTGTGCTCTGTACTGTGTGGGTCCCAGGGACTTTACCTGGAGGACCTTCCCTGGAGCATTTCAAAAGGGAACCTGTGCTTTTGGTCTTGACTGCCATTATGTCTGGGACAGAGCACTTGTTTAGGGTGAGAAGCTTTGTGTTTCCTGGCCTAGCGTCTGGCTTCCATGTTGCCTTCTTTACGAACTTGCCGAGTCTTGGGTGAGATTCCATCCCTCGTACTGATGGCTTCCTGAGGAGCTCAGTGAAGCTTCAGCAGACGTTATTTTACACTCCGTATGTGTGCTACTTTATAGTTACTCTGCACATAACATACAAGTGTTGATCGTGATTTCATGCATGGTTCATCTTCTTAGAAACTTTAGCCATGTTTATCTTGGCAGTGGTGCACACCTTTAATTCCAGCACTCAAGAGGAAGAGGCAGGCAGATCTGTGTGAATTTGACCAACCTGGTCTACAAAGTGAGTTCAAGGACAGCCAAGGCTACCCAAAGAAATCATGTCACAAAAAAGAAAAAAACTAAAGAAAAAAAAGAAAGAAGGAAAGAAAAAACCTTCAGAGTAGCATGTATTCCTTTTATGTGTGTACAAGGAAGCATGTAGTTGGCTTACACAATTCTTAATATTTCCATTTGAAAGAAAATGAAATAAGTTCAGAGAGACTGAATGATATCATTAAAGTCACCAGAGCAGCTATAAAGCCGAGGCAGGATTTGATTTCTTGCCTTCTAACTTCATGTTCATTACTCCTTTGTATTATGTTATGTTATTTTAGATAGGCCTGGTTGGTGTTGCACTGGGCTGACCAGCATGTACCTGGCCGACAGCATGCATTATTAGTCTTTCTACCACCATGCGCTGTCTTTTTCACTGGCTGATAAAATAGGTGTTGCTTTCAAAAATTAGACTCACCACAATGATAGCAGCAGCGGCGGCGACAACAAATCTTCTTTAAAATAAGATCTTTTGAACAGCTGTGGAATAATTTGAATTAGAAGAGTGCTACTCCCAAGTTCCTCCTTTGTCAAGCATTATCAATCCCTGCCTTATGACAGTGCCCCCTCAGTGACAATGGTACAGGGTTAAGTGAGACTCTGGTTCCTGCTCTTCCTGACCTCATAGCCCCATGGCTGGGAGGTGGGACAGTCACCACTGGGGCAGACTTGTGGTGAACTGGGAACATTAGTGCCAAAACATCCATCTTACCTTCACTTACTATGTAAAAACTAGTCTCTATAATCCATTGACAGGTAGATGGTTAAACAGCATGCACTAGGTAGATACAAAGGAACGTCACTCAGTGTTTTTAAAAGAAGGTAATTCTGACACCTGTGGTGTGGATGAACCTCGAAGACCTTGGTCAAACAAGCCGGACACAAAAGAATAGACACCACATGATTCCACTTAGATGAAAGACTCGTTTGTAGAGATAGAATCTGGAATAGAGGTCATGGGACTGGGAGGTGGAGGGTGAGTGGTTAGTGTTTACCAGGGGATGTTTCAAGTTGGGAAGACAAAAATTTCTGCCGTGGTTCTTGGTGGTGGTTAAAGAACATTAACCGTATGAGTGCTATTGAACTGTGTGCTCCAAAAAGATGATGTTGGCAAATTTTATGGTATATATCTTTTTGTCTCACATATCCACATTAGTTTATAGAATAGAACAGTGTCAGCTGTGCCTATAAAAACCGAGTGGAGATGGAAATGCTCACAAGCACACAGTCCTTGGAAAGCAGAGGACTTCCCATGGTACCAACTGGGGTCAGAGCCAGAGGCAGTTGGGACTGCACAGGTGTCCTATGTCCTTCCAGTTGCTTCCTTCCCCGGTGCTTGGTGCTCGAAGCAGTCCTGGTGAGGGTGAACATTGTCCAGGACAGAGTGACTCTTTCACAGTTGATTGGTAGGAAGAATCACTGTTCTCTCAGAGAAATGAGAACATGCATCCTGGAAGGCTGCCTCTGCTTAACGTTCCACTCCATCCAGCAGGCCAGATGGCGTTTTATGTGGTTTTCACAACTGTGATTTTGGATTGCTTATGAAGCCTGTTTGTGTTCCTCCCCAGCTCCCTGCCTTGCCTGCCTTTGAGCTTAGCTTTCATGCCTGTGGCACCATGTGAATGGCCACAGTGTCCCCTTCCTTTCCTTTTCATCTCTGCAGCAGAGCCAACCCCACTACCTTCAGCCCTTAATGCCTGTCCAGACACTAACATAGAAAAGCTTGTTTTTTTTTTAATTTTTAAATTTTTAAAAATTTTTTATGCAGCAGGGCTGGTCCTATGAATAGCAATCCTTTTGCACTTATGTTCAGTTCTGATTTTCCCCCAAGTTAGCTCATCCACTCAATGCCTTTCAATAGGAGTGGTTCTGATGCTAGACTGGCTTTTCCTTCTCTGTCTGGCATCCCATCATCAGATGAAATTTTCATAAGGAATCAAATTAATTTTATGTGTAATTCAAGAAAAACTTTACTAGGAAGACTGTAATGAAAAGAAATATAGATAAACTTATAAAGGGATTTTCAAAATGCTCTTTATGTAAAAAAAAATCTTTTAGGGGTTGGAAGATACTTAGTAAAGTACTTGTGGTGTGATCATGAAGACCCCAGTTCAATTCCCAGCACCCGTGGGGGACAGGGGGAGCTGGGTTGTGCTTGTAATGGCATTGTTGGAGAGGAAGGCAGATCACTGGCTATCCGGACTAGCTGTATTCATGAGCTCCACATTCAGTGAGACTTCATCTCAAAATACAGGGTGGACAGAGATTGAGAAAGATTCCCAATATTGACCACTGGCTTCCACATGGATGTTTACATATATGGACACACACACACACACACACATACACACACACACACTTTCACCTTCAGAAAAAAAGTTTTAAGAGGATCTTGTGTATTCCAGGCTGACCTTGAATTTGCTAGGTGGCTGAGGCTGGCCTTGAACTTCTGATCCTTCCGCTCTATTGTCTGAGTTCTGGGATATCTGATTGTACCGCCACACTTTTTATGCAATGGTAGAGACTAAACCCAGGGTTCCTACATGCTGGGAATGAGCTACATCAACTGAGCCACATCCCTGCCCACTCAGCAGTTCTGTGGAGGAGCTGAACAGCTATGTCATGGGGGAAACAGAAGCACAGAGAAGTTAAGTGATGAGCTCAAGGCTGCCCAGCAGACATTGGATAAAGCCGGATCTGAGACTGTGTCTTCCAGATCTACATCCAGAACACTTATTATTGCCCCAATATGCCTTCTGGAAAAAGACAGTTCCGTCTCATGTGAACAATTTCAGCATCACCCATCACTTTGAGTGGCACGTGGGGCCATTGACCTTCCCTAGATATGTCACAGTGACCATTTAGACTTTACAAGAATCCCTTACATATTTTGTGCTTTAGTAACAAGGGTCTATATGTAGTCGTGTGTGTGTGTGTGTGTGTGCACATTTGCACATATGTGTGTGTGCATGTATGGGGGTGCATGTGTACACGTGTGGATGTATATGCATATGGAGATTAATATCAGGCATTATTCTTTAGATACCATCCACCTCTTTTTTTCAATTTATTAATTTAATTATTTTTATGTATATGAGTGTTTTACCTACAAGTATGTATGTATGCATGTATGTATGTATGTGCATCACATGTAAGCCTGGTATAGAGCATGTAAGAATAGGGTCTCAGATCCCCCTTTGACTGGAGTTACAGATGGTTGTGAGCCATCATGTAGGTGCTGAGAACTGAGCCTGGGTCCTCTACAAGAGCAGCCAGTGCTCTTATTGGCTGTCTCTTTGGTCTCCCATTGGTTTTCTTTGAGGAAAAGTCTCTCAGTCTGGGACTGCTGATTAGATAAGGTTGGCTGGCTAGTGAGCCTTTGGCTCTGCTGTCTCACCAGCACTGGTGTTACCAATGAGAACAACCACTCTGCAGGTTCCCCATGGCTGGATCCTGGGGACTGACCTCTGCTCACCGTGCTTGCACAGAAGCACTTCCCTAGTTGTGCTGTCTGTGTGGTATATGTGGTCTATTTTAACGACCTGGCAAAGGGAGGCCACGCGAGACCGTGAAGAGAGACTGAGTAGATTTGGTCTTGGGGTGCTTGTGCACCTGCTGTGACCCTGAGAACTGCAGCCCTCTCTGTTCCAGCAGATGTTATGAAGGACATTTCTGTGATGGCCCCCAGAGACTTCTGGAAGATTGGGTGACAGTGTATTGTCCTGCAGTGCTATACTTCTGGCCTGGCTCATGAATGGCTGTGTCTACTTACTTTCCTATTTCTGCAGTGTTGCCCTTTGGTCACCATCACAGGAACTCAGTAGCTGCTGCTGGGACTTTGGAAGACCTTTGCTTCAGTGCAAGTTCATTTGGTGAAGACTTCAGACCTAACTCCCTATTTCTCCACCCCTAATTTTATTTTTCTTTCTTTTTATATTTGGGTGTGTATGTATGCAGGAGTGATCTGTTTGTGTGTTGTGTGAGCATGTGAGTGTGAGTGTGTGCTTAACTGTGCTAGTGTACAGGCAGAGGAGGACACCGAGTGCCCTGCTCCCTTCTCCAATCTATTCCCTTGAGTCAGGGTCTCTCATGGAATGCATTGAACTGCTCGGCTGGTGGCCAGCATGCCCCAGTGAGCCTCCTGTCTGCCTGCCCATCAGGGCTGGGGTTGCAGGGCACCAGGTCATACCCAGTGTTTTCTATGTGTGCTGGCATCTAAACTCAGATTGTCATGCTTGCCCAGCAAGAACCCTTACCCATGGAGGCATCTCTCTCCAGCCCATGCCCCTACCTTTCAAGGAGGTTTTCCTGTCTTTCATTCAGAGTCCTCTGCCAGGCACCTATCAGCCGTCCATTAGTAGAGATGCACCTGAACCTAAATCGTATTGACATCTCCCCAGGGATGGCTGAGCTGTGGCCTTTCTCCATGTTTCTCTAGGCTGCTTCTTGCAGTATATGCAGAGTGGAGGCTGGCTCCCAGCTGCTCTGGGTTTTTGCAATGATCTGTCCTGGAGCTGAGCTTCAGTGTGGATCATTCTGTTTCCTGTCGGAATTAATTTTCTATCCAACTCTCATTTCCTATTGTGTGTTCCTCTGGGGTCAGCACAGCTTTGTCAGACAAAAGCAGGGCTTTCTCTCTTGGAGATGGTCCCGGCTTCTCTTCAGCCGTGTATTTGTCTTAGCAACAGCCGGGCATACAGTGTATGACCACCCAGCCTCTTTGGCTGTCCTTCCTGGTTGTGCTTCAGAGTTTAATCCTGCAGTCTTAACTTGTAGGCTCTCTTCTGCCCTGACAGCATCTGAGTGCTCTCAGCAGAGGTGAAATATTACATCACTGATATTGTCTCCATTGTTTACTGTTCAAATGAATTTAGCTGACGACTCAACAGTCTGTGTGTGAACCACAGAACTGAATCAGACCACAGAGAAATTCTTACCTGTTTTCTGCCTTCCAATGTCTGGTTATTTACCTATAACCGTTACAGTTGTAACCTCCACACCTTTCCACATCACTGAGCTGCTCTGATCACACACCAATGAGAATCACCCCAGTCATTGTAACCCAAGTGTCTTTGGGTCTGCCTACGGAAACATATGAGGATTTCCCAGGATACCAGGAAGTTTTGTTATTTCTTTCAGAACATGAATGTAACAATAGAGATGAGGCAGGTCATTACAGGATGAAAAAGATGATAGGTTAAGCCGGGACATTCTGTGACCTAGACTCACTTTTCCTAACACACTGAATGTCCTTCAAGCTTTACTTTGCTAGTCCTGAGTTCACTTGTCTGTAGAAAATGTCCTGACACTGAACTCAGTGTATCAACTTACACTTACTTACAGAATCTTAGCAGAATTAATCTGGATTTGTTGATTGTTTGCATCTGGATAATTTTTGCTTGCCTACCAAAAGAATGACTATTGAGTAGTCTCAGTTTCTTATTTTGAGTTAAGGTGGCATGAAGAAGATGTGGCACTTGCTAAGAGCAAGGCTAGAAGAAACTTCTCTTATAGAGAAAGCACTAATAAAATGGAACTACTGGCATTTGAGCCATGCTTGACGCTCTGCCCTCTCTACCAAGTTGGTGGGCATTTAAAATTGTTACATGCTCCTGTATCATGACACCATAGGAAGTACAGCAAAGTGGGTCCTCTGACAGGTACACTCCCTTCCCCTAGTAAATGTGACAGTTTTCCAGTCAATGTGTGCTAGAAAGTTCTCCAACTCTGCTGCTTCCCACTTCACATGAAGACCCTGGAGGGGTGGGGAAGCTAGCAGAGCCACATGGTCACCTTTCAGGGAGCACAAATAAGGAGTCTTTCCTTCCAGGGATAAAGGAACCACATATAGGGGTTGTGTATTTTCCTGTTGGTGTAATTTCATCTCTGGTGCTGTGCTAACATATTCTAATTAAAAGCAGCTTAGGGAGGAATAAGTTCTGATTCCAAATTACAGCTCATCACTGAGGGGAAGTTGAGGGAGGTACTCAAGCAGCTGGCCACCTTACCTCCAGAGTCACAAAGAGAAACAAGGTGTAGAAGCTAGGTCCTGGTTCTTCCTACCAGCCCCATGCTCCCAGAATTAAGACTCAGACTCAAAATATATTTACAAATACCTTGGCTATTTAACTAGGCTCTTCTATGACTAGATCATAATTGATTGTAACCCATTTATTCTAATCTACATTCTACCATGTGTCTGTCTCATCACATCTTCCTGAGACAGTCTCCTGCGCCTGACTCTATACTAAAATCCTTTCTGCCTCCCAGATGTCCCACCTTCTATTCTACCCTTTCCTATAGGCCATTGGTTTTTAAATTGACAGGTGATGCAGCCACACAATACGCAAGATATTCTCTCTACAACAACACATCCATGCTCTCTAGCTGCGCATTAGACTTGCCTAGCTGATGGGATTTCAGTCTCCTTAGTTCATACGAGTAAAGTGTTGATGCATTCCCACAGAGGCCAGAAACACCCGAGGGCACCCCTCTCCTCTCTGGCCAGCCCAGATGCTCAACAAGACCAGAGAAGGGCTTGATGGGTATTGACAGAAACTTCTGTAAATTTCCTTTAATTGGGGACTGGAGGAGGATATTTTTATTCAGGAATGTATGTCTGACTCAATAATATAAAATGGAATTGACACCATTTTTTAGATTCAATCTTGTCTCTAATGTCTATTCTTGTCTTTGGTTCTGGGCACCCCTTAACTCCTTGCTTTTTCAAAGAGGTTGCTTACCGTGACTCTTTAGAAGCTCACAGACAAGTAAAATCTAAATAAGACCCACACATCCCTGCAAGCCACTCATTGTGGTCCTAGCTCTCCATCCACTGTTCAGTTGTGTGTGTGTGTCTCAGTGGTGGCATGTATGATGCATGTTTGTGTATACATACATGTGTACACGAATGTGAGTGTGTGTATAGGTCTGAGGTTTATATCTGAAGTCTTGCTCAATTACTTTACATTTTATTCATTGAGTCAGGGTCTCTCCATGGAACCTAGAGTTTTCTGACATGACTAGTCTTGCTAGCTAGCTTGCTGTAGGAATCCCCTGTCTCAGCCTGCTGTTAGGATTAAAGGTGGACTGCCACACCCATCCAGCATTTATGTGGGTTCTGGACAATCCAAACGCATCCTCAGGCTTGCTGTGTGCACAGAAAACATTTGCACTGCCTCCCCATATCACTGTCTAACATTTTGAAAGTAAAATCACATTGGCCACACCCGATTCACTACTCTTATCATGAGCAGTTGCTTGAGGCTACCTTGCCCAATGTGACTGACAACTTACTGGTTACCAAGCCAACCATAAGTTTATAAGCTCTTTTGTGAGACTTCATGAGTTTTCAAAAAAAGATCATCTTGGTACTGTGGGTTCTATTTCTACTCTGTGAAGATGTCTCTTTGGCTCTCCTTCACAGTGTCATGGTGAGTCTCTAGTGAAATGGTACAGTCATGTGTGCTCTTAGATCATGTGTGCTCTTAGATCATGTGTGCTCT
>NW_021620862.1:4296619-4302095 GCF_004785775.1 Grammomys surdaster
GTGTGCTCTTAGATCATGTGTGCTCTTAGATCATGTGTGCTCTTAGAACTGCTCTTGTGGATACTCTATGAAAATGCTGACTGCTGTTGTTTCCTGGAACATGGTGCTTTCTCATGTTTATGCCCCATCTTTCCTGTTTCATCCTTTCCTTAAACACAGATGTCTCTCATGCTTCTCTTTCTCAGTTTCCTCTTCTCTTAACCTGTGCCCACTGTGGCTTCGCTCTTCAGAAGATCTGTAGATGCAACTTCCGAGCCTCTCAGCAGTACGGGCGCACAGGCCACTGCCAGGGTGTGTGGGACATTTGCTTTGAGTTCACAAGGCTATTATCCAAGTTACAAAGAGTTGTACAATTGCCCTTGGTTTTGCACCATGCCCCTCTTCCCCCTCCCCCCATGTCAGGTGGCTTTGGAATAATTACGAACATTTTTGATTTCCTATTAAGTAGAAGTTCCGGGTTGGGGAACATTGAGTTTCCTTTCACGGAGTGTGTACATGTAGATCTCAGCTGTTCCTGTGGCTGAAATGCTCCCTCAGGCCCTGAGCAGAATGGCCTCCTCCTAATCACCAAGCCAGCTCCTCCAGAAGGGTGGCAGGCACCACACTACACTGCAAACATTCCTATGATATCCCAAGAGGAAATAAAACTCAAAAATCTATCTGCTGATGAGTAGCTGAACAAAATATGGCACACATTGGAATATTATTGGCAATGAAATGAAATTAAGTATGCGTTCATTCATAAAGCGTGTACTACATGAGGGAAGCCAGGCACAAAAGAGTGGACTCATGGATCTCCAGTTTATAGAATCTAGAAGCAGCCCGTCTATAGCCACTAAGTAGATGTGTGGGCAGGGGCCAGATTTGGGAACAGCAGACTCATGCATCTGGAGTTTCTTGTAGGGAAAATGAAAATGCTTTAAAATTGATGATGGCCGTGCAGTCCTGTAAATATACAAATATACTCAAAGATAGAGTTGTACACGTTAGGTGGGTGACTTGTACTGATGTGAATTCTGTCTCAATTAAGGTTTTACAGTGTGGAATGAGTGCGTCTGAACTCTACAAATCTGCTTGTTGCCTCTGAAATACAAGACTAAGAGCTCCACTTGTTCCCAGCACTTTCGTGTGGCCAGGGCCCCCTTCCTTCATCTGTAGATTCATCAACCTTGCATGTCACTCAGATGTCACACCCTGATGTCATGGTTCATCTTCTCCCTCCAGACAGGAGCTTCCCCTTTGCATGGACTGCTGTGTGTTCTCTTTATCACTGTATTTATTGTTTTTTTTTTTTTTCATCTGTGTAGGAATGAGGCCACGTCAAGGCAAGAAAGCATGTTTGGCTGTGTGAGCATCCCACATAAGCACCTGGCCTAGCCTACTTGATGAGGACACAATAAGTTTCTGTCACCTGACATGAGGGCTGGATTGGATTTGATTAGGGATGATCCCAGGTACTGCACTGCCTTTACCTGCCTCCTTCACTGGGGTCATCAGAAAGCAATTAAAAAGACATTTTTTTTTAAGCTCTCGAAACCATACAGGGTATTATCATTTGTAACCTTGGTAACTATTCAAATTAGTGTCAATTAACTCCTGGCAGCACCCTTTAGATTCCTTATCTTTGACATTACTTTGTCAGGATGAGGTAATGTGCCTTTTCTAGGTACTGTTGCTTTGAAGAGAGTGGCAGTGTTTCCTGGTTGTAAACAAAACTGTCATACATGGGCTTGTGACAGAGAGGAATGAGGAGGCAGAAGTCTGTGCAAATGCTGGAATTCCTGTCAGCCCTGAGGAGCTCCCCTCTGCTCCTCTGCAGCTCCACCGATGAATAGGACCAGAGAAGGCTAGTCATGGTGTCTGGCCCCTGAAATCTGGTTTGGTTCAGGTCAAAGTTCATGTTCTCTAGAAGTCTTTGACTCAAACTAAGTTTTTTCTTTAATTACAAAAATTTTAAGTGAGATTTTACATACGAATAGTGTATTTATATCCTTCTCTTGCCCTCCCTCTGATTACTCCTGTGTCCCCACCCCTGTTCAATTCCATGCCTCTTATTCTTTAATTATTATTGTTTTATACATATGTGTATACATTTATACAGCCTGCTGAGGTCATTTAGTGTAGCTCATATGTGTTTCAATATGACCTCTTAGAATTGGCTAGCCATCTATCAGGGTGCTCACCCCTAGAGCAGCCTGGTTTTTCCTCTCTCAGCAATCATTACTTGCCTGTAGCTCTCTTCTAGGACTGAAGCCTTGTGAGAATTCTCCTATCCACTTTGGCATGCCAATTTCTCTGTCACTTTCAAAGTTTTGTTTTGGCAAACATCTTGTTGAGATTTCCTAGGTGAAGCTTCCGTGTCGTGCATAAAAGACCTCGTCTTGCTGCTGATATCCACCTTTGACCTCTTGCTCTCAGAATCTTTCTACCTGCTTTCTGGATGTTCCATGAGTCCTGGGTGTAGGATTTACGCTATAGATGTATCAGTTGGGGCTAGCCACCCCGACTTACTCTATAGATGTATCAGTTGGGGCTAGCCACCTCGACTGGTTGTGACTTTCTATAATGGTCTCTTGTCTGCTGTTGCTGCTACTGGAGAAAAAGAAAATCCACACTATCTTTGGGAATAAAGATAAGCCTTTAGAACGCAGTTAGACATTATACTGGTTTAGGGGGTGGCAGTAGTCGGTTCTCTTGAATTCTTTAAGTAAGCATATTAATAAGATTAAAAATGTTTAGCTGTATGGAAATGTAGAGAATGGTCTAAGCACCATGTCCGCTGCCCATATCACACAAACACTGCCTCCCCGCAAACGCTGCCTCCCCGCATCGGTTGTGGGCCCTCCTTCCTTCCTTCCTCCCTCCCTCCCTCCCTCCCTCCCTCCCTCCCTCCCTCCCTCCCTTCCTTCCTTCCTTCCTTCCTTCCTTCCCAGAAGCAGTATATTGAACCACCTCTTTCCTCCAGACCCACCCTATGTCTCACTCCTGCTTCTGAAAGTGGCAATTAACTTCCAGAAATCTCTATCTGGTTAGTCTGTGAGCTGAGCTCTGAGGCAGGTGCTGACATGGGTCTGAGTCTGGGCTGCTCTTCAGAACCTCGCATCTGACTTACCTATGTTGTTACCTTAAAGCCCATTGCCCAGAAGTCTCCACCTAGTCTACTGAGATCAGCCCCTGGGCTGGGGAAGCAATGTAGACTTGGTGGATTGCTTGTCTCCAAATTCCTGGGATTCTGGGAAGGAAGATGGAAGGCTTGAACTATGTGGAGAATATTTCCATGTGAAAAATTGGAATTCCAGTACGGATAGTTTCAGTATAGAAACTTGACCAGCACAGTGGTCTAATGTTTTATTTACAAATAAACTTGCCTTATCAAAATATAAACCTGTGTGTATATGTGTGTGCCCTTGTGTGTGCATGTACACATATATGTGTAAATGTCCAAAAAGGCCAGGAGAGGGTATTGGATTCCCTGGAGCTAGATTATGGAGGCTGTAAGCCACTGCATTTGGTGTTAGGAGCTGAGCTCTGCCTGCGGTGGCTACTCTGAGCTGCTGAGCCATCTCTCTGTTTCTAAAGCTCCTTCTCCTTACCTATGTAATCCATCCCAGTAGTTTGGGTTTTCAGGAGAACTCTAGTATAAATATACTATTTGGGTTCAAAGGCTTTCTAATCGTTGCCTTTGAGTAGTGGGAGGCGTTGGTTGGACTCCTAACCCATTAGCCTTAAGTAATCATAATGTATTCGTGGGAATATTCACTTTACACATAGTAGTTCACTTAAATCTCATAACAACATTCTAAGGGAAGTTAGTGGCCTTGTTTAAGGTCACATAGTTAGAAAATGATGTAATGTTTTTAAGACCCAGATCTGAATAAAGCAGACCATCCACTGAGTGTTACTGTGAAGAAATACGGCAGGGATTCATCTTGGGAGATAATCCAGACATAGCTTTCCTTTGTACCAAATACTTCTCTCTTTCTCTCTCTCTCTCTCTCTCTCTCTCTCTCCCTCCCTCCCTCCCTCCCTCCCTCCCCCCTTTAATGTGTGTGTGGAGGTTGACAGCATGTGTGAGGTGGAGGCTGTTTATATGTCACATGCAGGCTGTGGCTGACCCAAAGGGATGGGAGCAAGCTCACACACAGGAAGGAGAATATCTGCAGGAGCCTCTGAGATGTGTGGGAATCCATGCCGGGGTGAGCGGGGGAACTGCCTGCAGTGTGGCTGCAAATGAACTGTTCATTTTCCCACAGCCTCTTGCAATTTACAATTCACTCTCCGGGCGTCATGCAAAGAGTATCAGAGCAGGGAAGACTGAAGCCTCGATTGTTTGACACTTCTCTGGCTTTCCTCACGGTGCCTTTGTTTCTCACCAGTTCTGTACACACCTCAGGAATTTCTACTGAGCAGTTGTCTAAATACCAGCATGCAACCAGAAAGGGAGAGGAGTACTGGGGTCCTGGGCACACAGACGTTCTTAGAGAGGACATGAGAAACCAAATGCTAGACCGGCTTTGCAGCAGCTGGGAGTTATCCTTACCACCATTCCACCTTTTCTGTGTGTACCCCATTTCCCTCAGTCCTGCCTCAGCTCAGCAGATGCTCATGCGACATGGAGTGACCCTCATAGGGTCTGGAGGTTCTCATGATGAGAGTGCAAAGATATGTGCTTAGTAAAGCCATTGGTGCTGTCTAGTCTGGTGACCCTTGTGGCATCCTCTCCTTCCCCTTAAGCATTTCCCAAACAACTCTTTGTGGGCACCCATCTCACCTGCTATATTGGAGAATCACCCTAACGCAGAATCAACCAAGCAGGACTGACCTTGAGTTACAGATATATTACATTTGGATTAAAGGTCTCCTAGGGAGGTTATAATTTGGTTCACTTCCATAGAGCCTAGTATCTGACTGAATAACAGGCCAGCCTGAGGGCAGGACAGGGCTATGGGGAAGAACAGTAGGAGCTGGAACCTCAGAATCCATCCAACCACTCCCTGGGCTGTTGCTTCCTGCCAGGTAAATATTGCTTAGGTACCTAGTTTAGGATTAAAGTGACAAGGTAGAACTTGTACCAAGGATGTAGCTGATGGCCCATGTCAGCTGGTTGGAGTTAAAAAATATATTTTAATTTGTTTAGCTCTCTGGGGAAATTATCTGAACCTGCATGTGCTAATCAACTTTCACAGGCGCTTTCAAGGAACTCAAAACGAGTCAAGCAACAAAATGAGATTTTTAATCTACATAAATACAGAAATATTTTACTCCCCCCTTTTAAGAAGGAGATTAAAAAATTCTAATTCATTCCTTCCTTCTGTCCCCAGGACTCTGCCATTAGCAGCTATTGGAAAATGATCAAAGCTTTCACAGGTCCCCCTTTTTGTGTAATTTTCTTTCAGAAAGTCAGGGGCTGTTGCAAGTATTACACATACAGAGAGAGAGAGAGAGAGAGAGAGAGAGAGAGAGAGAGAGAGAGAGA
>NW_021620862.1:4302195-4307503 GCF_004785775.1 Grammomys surdaster
AGAGAGAGAGAGAGAGAGAGAGAGAGAGAGAGAGAGAGAGAGAGAGACCCTGTAGAGGAGAAAACAGGTTTTGCAGGTTTGATAGATTTGTTCAAGTTCCTGTGCCTGAGGGTTGCAGTCACCACTAGGACCCACTTCCTGCAGGATCTGGGTCACACTCTCTACTCTCTCGATGCCTTAGTGATAGTAGGGCCGTCAGCACTAGCATAGGATCTACAGGAGAGTGGAGTTCAAGGCCAGGTGGATTTATGCTCCCACCTCTCCTACCAGCCAGGATAAACCAAGTTCAATTATGGCAGCTCCTTAATGCCAGATCTGCAAGGCTCTCCATGTATGCAAGGCAAGTGCTCTAGCTTTGGTGCATGTGTATATGTGTGCATTACATGTGTTCATGTGTGCATGCACATGTGAATGGAGCCCAGAGGTCACTACAGTCAGGTGGTTTCCTTGATCATTGTCTTCTTTTTGTGAGACAGGGCTTTTCGCTAAACCAGAAACTTGTATTACTTTGGCTAGACAGCTGGTTAGCAAGCTCGAGATGTTTCTGTCCCTTCCCTTATCCTCTGGCTTTCCTATATGAGTTCTGGGAATCCATGCTTGGGTCCACATGCTGGTTCAGCAGACATGCGAGTGACTAAGCCATCTTCCCAGAACGCCCCCTTTTGGGTTGGCAAATGATGAAGTTATAGTTGTAACATACCTGGATGGGTATAGGATTGAACATAGTTCCTGAAGGGCTTTCGCTTTTCTTAGCAAGTAAAAATCAGACGTGTGAACAAGACACAATAGTGAAATTTTCCTATCAATGAAAACTGTAACAACTATCCTATCTGCCAGGATAGAAACATAGAAGATCATTTAATTGGTTTTAACAACACAACATAAAGTCCATACATTGTTAAAGTCATTATACAGGAATATAGATGAATAATATTGCCTTTTAAACGTATATTAAGATAAACAGGACACAAAAATAGGCAAGTTCCCAATAAATACATGAGAATTTTAAAAGGAAAAGTTTTTTTCCCATGTCATTTAATAAAGGAAAGTTACAATTTTTGACACTACTCATGTTTATTAAGGCAATTTTCAGAATTAAGGACTGTGTAACTCTGGGCTGGGGATGTAAGCTCAGTGGTGGATGCAGAGTGGACCTTTGTAAGGCTGGGTTTACTCCTACCAACCACTGGATGCTTGTCACAGAAGCCATGATATCACATCGCATCCCTAACTATCTGGCTTACTCTCTGGGGTAAGGAGATGGACCAATAGAAGCTCTTACCTGTAATATTTTTCTTTTATTTCCAAAAATTTATTTATTTATTTATTTATTTATTTATTTATTTACTTATTTATTTCCTTTACTGCCCAATATCATCCCTTCCTCTCCTACCCAGCAGCCCCTCACGCAAGTCCTTCCCCTCCCCCTTTCCTCTTGTCCTTTGAGAAGAGGAACTTTCCCTCTGGGTGTCAAACGCCTCCCCCCAAGCCCCTGGTAAGATCTTGCACAGGACCTCGCTATTGCCTGGGAACACCTGGCTAAGGTTCGTTTAGTCCGTGATTGTACGGAAAAATGAGCCAATGGGGCTGAGAAAACTTAGTGCCGGGCCAGTGTGAGACAAATCTGTCTTCTGTCCTGGCCGGGCTGTACCCTTTGGATAAGATACTTATTTCTGAGCTTGGGCCACAGGTCTGCTCTCAGTATCAGTGCTGACCTGGGCAGTGTCCTCATCAATTGTCTTATGTCCTGATAGCCTTTTAGAAGTGGGAGAAATGTCTTCTATTTTAGCATTTAGCTTTCCATCTCTCTTTCTAGGTTTGCAGTTATTTGCCAGTAGATAGTGAATAATGAGATGCCAGGAGGTTCCTGGATTATGTCTGTCATCCTCATTAGCTGTTATCTAACAGGTGCATAGTTCCAGTTTGAGATGCGTGTCCCATTGTCCGATGGTGAGAATGGCTATACAATATGGAAATGTTTGAGGTACCATTGAAATGCATACTTAAAGACAGTCCAAATGGCCAGTTCTGTGTATGTTTTACCACAATAAGAATAGATTTCCACTAAAAAGTTACTATTAACTCCAAAAATGTAAACAGAATACTAGCTGAACTAAGCTCTCAAAATATGCCAATAAACTTCATAGCACCATGTCACCTCACTGGCCCAACCTGCTCCAGGTCACCAGACTAGGACAGCCTCTAGGTTGTTGCTTCTGATATAGTACTTAAGTATGGACCAAAGCATGATTTGAAAGGGTATTGACAAACCCAAAGCAGTTTGACTACCCTTACCACCTCTTCAAGGAAACCAAGAGGTCTGCGTTCCCCATTTCTTTGTGTGTTTCTTTTAAGATCCCTGGCCGGGCCTTCAGCAGGCAGTGATGGATGCCCCAGTCAGGAGCACATATTGGAGCCGCTGTGGTGATCTACGATTCCTGCATTTCAGGGCTGGTTTGGATTTTCTGTCCTCCCCAGCCGGGATTTTGCTGCTCTGTTGCTTTGTGTCTTGCTGTTCAACAAGAGAAAAATGAACCTGGAAACAAGCTTGGAAATGCACAGTGTGCTCAGTTCTGCATTATTAAAAGGCCTGAAGAGCCAGGCCTTAATTTTCTCATCTGTAATACGGAGAGTTGAGCTGAGGACTCTGCCTGCTATAGATTCTGAGATTCTATCTAACAAATGGCAGTCTTAACGGGGATCTAAGATCCCTTACATTTTTTTCCACCTGGCAGGTCCAGAGGGCTCATTGTCTGTGGCTTTTCTCTGGGCTGCTGCTATCCTCCAGGGCTGATTGATCTGTTTATTCTTAGCTTGAGGCTGGAGTTGGAAGGGAGGCAGTTTGTTTTGGGCACTGCTGAGAAAAATAGACTAATCACCTAAATAGCACCTGGGGGAGTGAGGTAGCTCTAGATGAGAGAGAGCTTGGCACTTTTTAGGGGGTGTGTGGAGGAAGGAGGAGCTGGAAATGGTAGGGAAAAACCTGGAAAGGCACGACCAGTAGCTAGATTCAGCTGGTCCAGCAAAGGAATTTGGTTTCTTTATTCTCATCATGCTGGGGCTGACTGTTTCCCCAGAAAGCCCCTGGCCTCTGGTGCAGACTGGGGTTCTGTTTAGGGACGGTGTGCTGGGCAGGAGCCTATCAGAAGGCTCAGATCTTTGCTTTCTTAATAACAAGTTGAAGACTTACAGATGAGCTGAACTCTGACCTAAAACAGGGCTATTTTGCTGAAGTAGCATGGCTGTTGAATTTCCTCTGAAACTTCTAAGCAAGTATCTCTTCAATTGTAGGGTCACACTCTGCTTGGTTTCCAGGCTGGGCCTGCATCAGACCTGTCTCCAGAGGTATCTTTACTTACAAGTGCAATGAGACAAATTCTTTGTTTCTGCCGGCTCAGATTGTCTCTGTCTCTAGGATTAAGAACTCGGAGCAGGTCTGAGAGATCCCTGGGTATTAAGATTTAACTCTGGGCCAGATCAGCAAATATTTATTGAGCACACACAAAAGGCAGGACATGAATCATTAATCAACACCCACTCTTGTCATTGGCTAGGGAAAAGGCAATATAATGAATGACTGGCAAATACAGGTGTGAATCACACTTAGCCTCTTCAAGGTAGGGACCAGGAAAGTTCTGGAATGGAAGCATCCTTCAGGGAGCTTGACCAACTGTCTCAAGGAGTTTCCAGGGGTTTTGCACCACCAAGAAATGAACAGCCTGGCAGTCTTCTGAGCCTTTGTTTGCTCCATAACCTCTGCAGGTGGTACACTAGGACTGCAGTTATCCCAGACCTGAGGGATGAGATTTCCCAGGTCTGGTCTGGTGTGGAGGCAGCAGGGAGGTTCCTGCAATTCCTCAGGGTCATAAGGCCAAGTCGGAAAAGCAACAAGGATGAGCTTGGGAGAGTCTGGCGTATGCATTAGAGTCCCAGGGTGAAAACTGTGTAAACATTACATGACTTAATTCCCCTGCCTGTTGGGTGTCTGTCATCCTTGAGATTTCCCGGGGCCAGAGAGGTCAACATACACTAGTGTGACACCACCTAGCCAAGCGAGGTAAATAATTTCTCAGTAGTGAGGATCAGCCTGAACCAAGGCTGACCAGAAAAATAGTGGGTTCAGTTTTATTCCAAGGAGGAGGAGAAACTTTGTAAGCAGAAAGAAAAGAGGACTGTCTTTGTCATGGCTCTCTTGGGACTATGTAGGAACTGTTGTCTTTCTTCTCTGTTAGTTAGCAGCTTTGGCTTGGTGGGAAAGTCTAAGATTCCCAAAGCATCATGCAGTGGGGGAAGGGGTTTGAAATTTGACAGGCTGGGGAGAGACGTGGTATAAAATGTACCTCGCAAATTCTTTAAGATAGAGAACACATTCTGAGGCACCAGGAAGTTCAGGGAGAGAATGGAGCTTTGCCTCCTTTGCAGAGTCAGAAGAAAACAGAGTCCTGCTCTCTTCCTCAGAGAGAAGTCATGTGCTAAGGTCTGGAAAAAGAGGTTGGTTGGCAGGAAGTTGAAGGCTGTGGTGATGACACTCTTGATCAAGTGTCCTCCCCCAGGACAGAACACACTGATGATGCTTCATGATCTTACACTTTTGTGACTGAAAAACCAAACCAAAACAAAAAATCATTCTCCTACTAAGGAGGTGGACTCAGAGGACGAAACACAGTGCAGCCATGAGCATTCCTCTTCCTTTTGTTTCCCCCTAGGAATCTAATCCAGCCAGGTCACCATGACCATTTCGTTTCCCTTAAGTTATGATCCCCACATAATCAACAGAAGTGGAACACTGGCCAAATATCACCAAAGCTTTAGAATAACATCCACTTACTTACAGGCCTCCTGAGACACGACTCCTCGTCCATTCATCTGCTGAACTCTCTGACTTCCAGACTTCCCACAGCATAAATAACAGTCTGCAGAGGAGTGGGTATGGCATGCTGCCGGGCGACATCTTGCTCAGCATTGCCCATGTGATCTCCTGCCACTGGCCACATGCCAGGCCCGACAAAGAGCCATGAAGGTGACTTATCACAAAGTGAATTTTTAAAAAAAAAATCACTGTTGAGGTTACTCCATTATTACATATTCTGTGCTTGGCAAAATAATTATTACAGTAAATGATTCTGCTTCTGCTTCCTCTTCCTCTTTTTCCTCCTCCTCTTTCTCTTTTCCCCCTCTTCTTCCTCCTCTTCCTTCTCTTCTTCCTCTTCTTCCTCCTCCTCCTCCTCCTCCTCCACCGCCTCCGCCTCCACCTCCTCCAAAGTCAGTACTTGGGGTGCAAACCATAACACTGGGGGTTCTTTTTATT
>NW_021620862.1:4307603-4315555 GCF_004785775.1 Grammomys surdaster
TCCTCCTCCTCCTCCTCCTCCTCTTCCTCTTCTTCGTACTCGAAAGAACATATTGGTGGAATATTTTCTTGTTTCTGGATTATTTAGAGTATTCAATGCTGTCTGAGTTCTGTCTCATGCATCTTCATCTCCCAGAAATTCTATCCTTCTTGGAAAAATGTATCTACCAATCACCAGGAATAATGAGAATGGCAGGCCATTTTCTGGGGTTTTGTTTATGTGAGTGCTGGGTTTCATTACTTCTAGACACAGTGCTGGGCCTTTTCTACAGAGGAACAGGAGAAGAAATCCTTTTAACTGAGCGTGCAGCCCAGTGGCTTCCAGCATCTGTACATGCAAGTGTTTTGAGGGTTAGACTCACAAGTCCTTGGTGCTTTCCTGTGGAGCTTTCCTGTGGAGCTTTCCTGTGGTGCTTTCCTGTGGAGCTTTCCTGTGGTAGCTTAGGTGTGGCTCCCTCAAGAGGCAGTGCTTACAGAGCCTGGAAAGGCCACCTGATGTTTTCACTCTGTCTTCTGTCTACATTTCCCCAGAGCATGCATTTGTTCCTAACTGAGATGACACTGTGTTTTTAGAAATAAGCAAAAGCTGAGAATGTTTAGGACATTATCGTTTATAGAGTATGTAGGCTCATGGTCGTATTTGATGAGCAATCCTGTGAGGTCCAGGAGGCTCAGAACAGCAGTGATGTGATGTTGATTGTGCTACAGTCTGTGTTCAGTGGCCTGGGCAGGCGGGCTAAAGCCCAGGACCCCAGAGTCCCGGTCCAGGGCTCTTCCTACAAAACCTCTTTATAACTTTTGTTTCATAGAGGGTTTTTTTTTTTTTTTTTTTGGTAAAATGTGAGCAAAAACCAAAATGAATCTCTCTCTTTCTCCTCACTTCCCTCATTACCCACACCTTGTATTTGTGTGGTGCATTTGTTCTGACTGGTAAAAGCCACGGTCAATACATTAGTATTAACTAGGGCTTGTAGCTGACATTAGTGCTTATGCCTTATGTTGTGAAGTCTGTGGGTTGAACAAATGTCAGCTACAAGCCCTAGTTAATACTAATGTATTGACCGTGGCTTTTACCAGTCATAACAAATACCATGTATCATGTAGTGAGGTCTTTAGTGCTGAGCCCTACCATGCTCTGCCATTGGGTATATGTATGTGTCATACAAAGGAATTTCATTATTCTAAAAATCTCATTCAGTCAATTTCAACTTCATATCCAGCTTCATGATATCTACACCCTGCTCTGGACTCTGAGGGCACCTGTATGTACATGTACATATGTTCACATGTATATATGTTCACATGCATGTACATACATGCTAATAAATAATAAAATAAATCTTTAAAAATGATTTTCAGTTCTAGTGTCGTAGCACATGTTGTACTCTCTTGCTATGTAGGACTACCAGAAGATAATCCTACCTATCATGATTGAGAAAAGATTTTGCCCAAGCTATGAACAGAAAATGACAGGGGTGTCTTCCTTGTTCAATGAGTCACCAACTCCAGGCATGATGGTGGGTCTTCTGAAAGAGACTGGAAAAGCCTTAGCAACCATCTGATCTATTCACATAGTTCTGAGCACTGAAGCCATGCTGTGGGCTCCAGCCCCATGTATATCAGCATTAGTTTGGAATTCATTGGAACCAGTAGGAGTTGTCAGAGGCCATTCAGATATAATCCCCTAGATTATAAAAGGAACAAAGAAAGTAAGTTAACACCTCAGCTTCTCACTCCAAATTCAGGACAAGAACAACTCAAACACACAGATCCTACATGCGGCAGGTCAGCACACCATCTTTGTGTGTGTTTGAAGGAGCTTAGACTACATCAGTGGGTGGAAGAAGCTGCATTCTGCAGTCAGCAATTGAGTGGTCAGGAGACAAAGCATGCATGTAGCAACTGATGGATATTGATGTGTACCTCCTTGGTTTCTTTAGTTATTATAGTTTCTGTTGTTAGGCTGGTAGATGCTTATAGTGATAGAAACTCCCAAGGTGACAAAAGTGATCATACGTGCTTAAAACATTTGTATTTTTTAACTGGAGCCAAGAACTATGTTCAGGAAATGACCCAAGATCAGAGAGCCAAGAACCCACTGATAGTTGTTGCTCTCTCTTGCTATGTATCAAATATGGCTTCAGAATCATTTTATAGGTGCCTCTGAGTACAGCATCATGAACTTCAGATCAGCACAGGGAATGTTTGCACGTTTTCTGTGTGTCAGTCGGACAGATATATGTCTGATACAGGCTGTGGTGTAGGTTTATGACCCAGCACTGCTGTCCCAGGCTTGAGCAGTTGCTCCCAGTCTTAGAATTATCTGGAGGTCTGCTGCCTATCCCTTTCTTTTTCATAGTTAACCAGGGACAAAAGCAAAGATTTAAAATAATGTGACAGTGTTGCAAGCAGGATTCCATGTTCAGCTGGACTGGAGTACAGACCACCTCTTTCCTCTTAGAAACATAAACTGTTACAACAAAGATGAAAAAGGCAGCCAGATCTTGTGAGTGTGATTTCTCGGGGAAGGAGGCATATTTAGCTAGCTTGCAGTAAATCTAACTGATGTTTTTCAAAGGTAAACTGAAAGCCATCAAGTAGTAGAGTTTATCTCTTGACTTCATTTTTATTGCCACAACTGTGTTCTGTTTAGAAAGCAAACAAACCGTTAGAATATTCCAACAGAAATGCCACCAACATGATTTAGTAGGTGGGTTATTTTGTGTTCATTAGCAGAGACCCAGCTTTGGTAGACAGTGGTGAATTTGTTTTGCCTCTCTCAAATCCAGTGAAATGGCCTTTATTTCTTCCCACCCAGGGAAGTTACCCCTGTCTCAGCCGAGAGATTCAAATTCCAACGGCTGTCAGGTTTATTCCAGAGCCATCAAACACAGGTTCTGGGCAGTTCCTGGGGACCTGCAGTGCTTGGAAATGTTGACTTTTAGGGAGAGGCCAAGAAAAGCCTCACTGTGTGCCAAGACGTTAGCCGTGGGCTTGACACCAAGAAGGTCAACTGGTGGGGATGGGGGTCAGTTGGCTTCCAGGGAACACTTCCCAGAGAAGTGATTCAAGGGGAGCTGTTTGGTGTGCAAGGACTCAATGGGTCTTACTGTATCTCCAGAATTACATTCATGATTTGACAAATTTATTCATTTGCCAGTAGTCTCAACAAATATCCTTGAACTGGAAGGCGAAATCATCTTTGGCCAATTTCAGTCTCTCTCTTTGCAGATCTAGAACAGGCGTCAAGAGGCCCCGTGATTTTCAGGGTCCTTGCCTCATCCCCCTGGTCACCCTCAGTCTTCGTTTCTTCTTCTAACCTTTGTCCCCTGTCTCTCTCCTTTCTTTCCTCATTAGTTACACTCTGAGGGGAAAACACATGGATGTTGAGACCAGCAACAGAAGAAAATTTTGTGAGCTCTGAAGCCTTAGATAGCAGGATCTGGGAGGGTGAGTGCTTCTCCAAGAAGCAGACTGTTGATTCTCCTCTCCAGACCGTGAGCCAACCAGGCAAAGTAGGGCTCTTCAGCTTCCTTTATGCTTTTGGTGATTCTGCCTTTAGTTGGGACTCATCATATTTCTTTCTTCATTTCTGACTTTCCCCATTCACACCCCACATTATATTAAACACACTTGAGTATTTGAATGGGAAACCTTGGGAGCAAGCCTTTATCATTCCATTTGTTTACCACATTGGCTGTCTTACTTGTTTCTCCTGTCTCACCCGTTTTCTTCCCTTGGGTTTTTTTTTATTATTGTTGTTGTTTTATTTTTTGTTTGTTTGTTTGGTCTATCCTCTCCTCCCAATTCCTAGTGCCATTTCTAGAAATCCTCACTTGGCAGAGGACACCGGAAGGGATTCTGCCTCCTAATACTGTGTGTGAGAAACGATCTTCTTCCCATCGTGGTGACAATTCCCATGCATCAGACACCTCTTAGACTCCTGTGTGGTTCGGCTTCACCAGGACCTCTTGGGGCTCTGGGACCTGGGTGAATCAAGGGCCACTGTCTTGCAACACTGATCATGAGGGAGTCTAGCCACTGATACCTACCACAACAACTGCAGATCATAAGCGTGCTTTAAGCTATTTTTTTCTATTAAATGGTTTTTTTTGCATCGTAGGTCTTTAAAACTATATAAAAAAATGCATGTACACTTTTTCAAGGACAATACTTTCTGTGGTAACATGGGTCTTATCAGACATCAAGAGCATGTGACTCCTAGCAAGCAGTAATGGTCTATCCTGGGACTGAAGGGATATCTTTATCTTAGACATGCCAAAGAGCACTTGAGGAGAGAGTGGCAGGGAGGAGACTATCTGGACCCTGTCAGGACCTGTCAGGAGAGTGACAGGTGAGAGCTACAGTGATCCTCCTGAGAGACCCCTGATGACAGAGCTATGTTTAGCTAAAGAGACTGAAGGGGAGGGATCTCCCTTGGGGGCTGGGGACCTTAGCAGGTCACTCTTTTGTCATTTTTGTGCATGGCATAATGAGAGAGTCCCTTACTCATTTGGGATGATCCTCAGGCAGTTCTGCCAGGAATCCTTTGCAGAGGATTCCTGCGAACTCTCAGTGTCCTTTGCAGAGCTCAGTCTGTTTCTCTGGTGATTTTTGTTGTTTGTTTATTTTCAGTGCTACAGGTCAAGCTTGGGGGCCCAGATATGCTGGGCAAGTGCTCCTCCTTTGAACCCCTCGTTTCTTGTGTTTATGTTGTATCCCTGTATGGCAGTGTGCATGTATGCAAGTTTGTATGATTGTATGTGACACTAGAGGAGGACATGGGGTGTGTCTCTATTGCTCCCCTCTTTCTTTTTGAGACAGGGTCTCTCACTGAACCTCGAGGTTTCAGTTTCTCTGAGCTGAGAGGCCATCAAGCCTCAGCAATTCTCCTACCTTTGCCCTCTTGACCTTCCGAGAGGGCCAGCAGCCATGTTCAGGTTTTGTGGGTTCTGGGAATCCAAACCCAGGTCCTCATGATTGTTCAGTCAACATCATTCTTGTTTCTGAACATAACACCTCTAGTGGAGGCCAAGGTCTGGAGAGCTGGCCGTTGCATTTGTAATGGGTTAGGCTTATTTCATCGTTACCTGGACACCTGTGTGTGAGATGGCTCAAATGCCTACATCTGCTGTCAGCAATGTCAGCCCAAATTCATGCTCTGCCTGTGCTGTGACTTGCACATTAACTTGCATGGCCAGATGATTGGTGACTGCTGCCCGACAGGAGGCTCCTCCTAGCAGAGACCATGGACGTGGTGGCTGCCACCGCTGCTTTATAAAGCTCTAGCCTCCGTGAGCGTGACAGGGCACATCACTCATCGGCTGCAACGTCTGGTCTCCACCTGGGCGGGCATGGATGACGAGGATGGACACCGGGTTTAGACGAGTACAGTTGTCTCTCACTGGAAGCTGTGAACACGGGGGAGAGATGCCTGGGCAGAACCGATCGTGGTGGGACCTGTGTCTCCACTGCAGCTCTTGGTGTCAGTGTACATTCTGAGCTGAATTTAATCTATTAGAGAGCAATTTCCACTGATTTCCTGTCATTTGGTAGTTCTGTGCAAACGGCATTGAATTGTGGATTAAAATGGGGGCATGTGGGCATCACGGAACACACCAGCTGAATTCACCGGCTCTGGGAATATTATTAGTTCAACCATTTCTGTGTGTTCTACTTTTCCAGAGGCTAGAGAGGGATGGGAGCTGTCCCGAGAGAATGCTCCCGGCAATGTGTTCCTCGGGGGCAATCGGGGTTCCCCCCGCTGGCTTCATCTCAGGCTTGGGCTTCATTCTATTTTCAGGCTTCAGGGAAGCCGCTGCTTTTCAGAGCTGTCAACCTGCCACATGTCAGTAACACCGTCAGAGAGCTATGGCAGCACTAGTGTGTATGGAAGAGAGGGACGGGTCGATTTTCACACTCTGCCTTTCCTGCCTACAGTCCTGCATCTCTCCTCGTTCAGCACTCTCCTGTGCAATTTGAAATGTACAGACAAAGCACCAGAATGACCTGAACTGGGAGAGAGGCTGGAGCCTGGAGAGATCACCTCTGTGGTAGGAAACAGTCCAGTTCTTTCCCTTCTTTCTTTCCACTGACTAAGGTGGGAACCCAGGTAGCAGTGTCCCTCTGGAGTGCATTCAGTCCCTCTCCCACAGAAGCCTTGTCCAGGCTCCCAGTTCCTTCTCATTTGTACATGTTCATCAGATGATATCATATCAAGCGTGAATTGACTAGTTATGCACAAGATCAGTAAGACCAAAAAGGAGGTTAGCATAACTGTTTCTGTCAGTTTTCAGAGTGAATGCTGCTCTGAAGGGCCTGAGGCTCTGTGTAGAATTGTCCCCTTTTAGAGCCCAGGGATGGGTACAGGAAGGAAAGAAAATGTGGAGGGTCCACCTTTTCATGGGCAGGACCCGTCAGGTGGAGTGGTTGATGCAGAATATCTTCATGTGAAACTCCTCCCAATGATTCTAGGCAGACTTCACTGGACCACCAAGCTGGCAAGAGGCCCACAGCAGGAGTCCACACAGCACCTTGAGGATGGACAGCAGTGCTGGCTGCGGGGCAGGGGTGGGGAGACAGTCCGTGTTGGATGAAGTTGGATTTACTCACTGTTTTCCTTAATGATTTCAAACTGAGTCTTCATGAAAGACATGGTCACCAAGGAGTTTGGGGGATCCCCAGAGAAGCAGATAGGGCAGAGAGGAAAGAGGGTGAAAGGATTCCAGGGACAAGGATAACCCTGACCTTGATTCAGCAGGATGTCTCAGAGCTGTACTGAAGAGACTCCAGGGTGGTTCCTGTTTGCCATGTGCTGACACAGTGGCAGGGCCAAGGCACGCAGGGTAGCACAGTAGGACCTGTTGCTCTGAAAACCCACACCTTTCTTTCTTGTGTGGAGGAGAAAGAAGAGCCTAGAGTTTGTTTTCATGGTCAAGTGCTGAGCATAGATATGTATTGTGTCCAGTTTCAGCAAGATGCAAATACACACGAGTGACATCCACTATGTTCAGTCATTGAAGGTCCTAAAGATGAGTGACCAGAGAAGGCTTCGCAAGCCATCTTTCAGGATAAGCAGAGACAAGCTGAGAATTATAGTGGACTTCATACCCTTCTGTAATGTGGAAACTGAAAGACCAAAACTCCGAGAACTGCCCAAGAAAACTGCCCATGAGTCAAGCCTATGAGAGAAAGCAGAGGCTTGTTAGCATTCTGTTGCAGTGATGATACCTAAGGCAAACAATTGAAAGGTTTCTTCTTGCTCATGGTCTCAGGTTTCAGTCCATGGCTATCTGGTCCCATTGCTTTGGGCTTGTGATGGTGAGAACCCTTGGCAGAAGCCTGCTCATCTCAGGGTTCTTAGGAGCAAAGTGAGTGGAGGGGACCGAGTCTCAGTGTCCTCTGTAGAGGTATACTCCCAGTAACCTTTCTTCCATGAACCCCTATCTACTAAAGGTTCTGCCACTTCCCAGTAATGTCAAGTGACGATCAATCCTTTATCACATGGCCCTTGGGGGACATTCAGACATAAATCATAAAAACGATTATGAGATTTGGCTAAGAAAAACTGAGGGATTCACAGTTACTCACACATTGAATCCAAGGACAACTGTGACATCTGTAAGAGAGACAGGGTTTCCAGAGAACTACAAGCTGTCCCTTCAACTGATGCTAAAAAGGAAGGTTTATTTTTTCCCCCTGATAGAACACTCAGTGGTTGGCTGTAAGGTTTTATGTCAACAAAACCATAACTATGGATAATAATCATTGCATATTATTGTTATGCGATGGGAAGTAATGAAATAATAAGGAACATGTAATGATGTTTATTCTTTGAGTGTGTGGTGATGGCAGGATAAGCCAAGGCTGCAATCATTAAAGGCAGGAATATAACAAACAGCAAGCAAGCAAGCAAGCAAGCAAGCAAGCAAGCAAGCAAGCAAACAAGCAAGC
>NW_021620862.1:4315565-4318105 GCF_004785775.1 Grammomys surdaster
CAAGCAAGCAAGCAAGCAAGCAAGCAAACAAGCAAGCAAGCAAGCAAACAAACGCTGAAGCCAGAGAGATGATTCCCTGGTAAAGCTCTTGCTTAGCAAGACTGACGGCCTTAGTCAGGACACCCAGCACTCATATCAAGGCAGATGGTGCAGACACACAACCACAGCCAGAGAGGCAGAGACAGGAAGATTCTAGTAGCTCGATGGCTAGCTCATCTACTCAAAATGCTGAGCTCCAGGTTCAGTGAAAGACCCTGTCTCACAAAGTAAGGTTGAATTGATAAGATGGCTCAGAGGGAAGGGCACTCACTGCCAAGCCCGATGACCTGAGTTCAGTATCCACAACATATATGGCAGACAGAGAGAACCAGTTCCTGCAAGCTATCCCTTTGATCTCCACACTTGTGCTGTGGGACAACCCTGCTCAACCAGTAAGTAAATAAATGTAGTATGAAACTTTTTAAAAGTCAGGTGAGAGTGTTACAGGAAGGTGTCTTCTGTTGACTTCTGGCCTCTACACGTGCACATGAGGAAGTGTGTACCTGCACACACTTGCACACGGATGCACTTACCATGCACATACACTGAAAAAGAAATGCAAGGGGTGTGGAAGTAAGATTTTTGTGTTTGGACCATAATGTACTTACACAATGGAGTAAGTGTGTGTGGTAGATCAATCTGCCAGACGATCTGAAGTCAGTCAGAGATTGGTCCTTGTATGAATGCTCTTTGAGCCATCATAAATCCATTCTGAAAGATGACTAAAAGTGACATAGTTGGGGACAGTGAGATGGCTCACTGGGTGCCTGATGACATGAATGTGATCCCTAGGATTCACATGGTAAAGAGAGAACCAACTTATGACCTCCACACCAGTGCAATAGCATATACCATACCAATCAACCAACCAATCAAAATGTAATCAAAACTTTAAAAAAGACATAACCCACTCCCATCTCTCAAGGTTCAGATGAGCAATGGGTCAGAGTGGGGGTTCTCTCTGTTCATGAATGGTCACTCCTCAAATCAAGACAGTAGTTGAAATGCTATTATATTTTTTTTGTTTGACCTCAAAGGTCATAGATGTGCACTTCCTTTTTATTTTGTCCAAATTCTGTACTGAAGGAGCTTCTGCCTACTCTAATTGTCCTTTACCTGGTCAGCTTCCACTTGTCCCCCTGTCTTTCTCTCCATATGCCTATTCTGAGCCCCTCCACTAACATACATTGTCCTGGCAATTTCAGCCCATCTAGGAGTTGTACTGGTAACCTGGTGCTCCCTAGTGAGTGCTCCTGATCATACCCAGCGAGGGGAGCTGGCTAGTTTGCTGGCTCCACATGGGAACTTGTTTTTGTTCATGGTTGATCATTTTCTCATTCTGTTTTTATCACACTAAGGCTCCTCTGTACAGCTTCTGGCTTTGTTGGTCCATGGCAAAACTGGAGGTGAGTCTGTAGGGGAGTGAGCTTCTCATTGGGCTCTCCTGGAGACTCTGTGTGCATCTGGCATGAGTCTATCCAAACTAAACTCAACAGAATCAGAGCAAAGATAGGGTAGCGTGCCAATGTAAAACTTCCTGGAAGCAGAGAGATATACTGGGCTGCAGAGATTAGACTTTGGTGAGAACTAAGAAGACAGCACGTAGGTGAAAAGCCTGAATTAATGTGGCACAGGAGCTCCCAACACACAAGGCAACCTTTTATTCAAATCAGTGCTATTTGTCACAGGCAAAGAGGAAACAACCAAGTGTCCATCAGGGGATTCGCCCAAGGAAGGCATAGAATCCCACATGTTACAGCATGCAGTTCAAAGACATGAACTTGGTATAATAACTTGAACCCAGAAAGTATGAACATGGTGGTCCTTCTCATAGGAGATACCTGGAGTAGGCAGATCTTTGCAGACACAAAGTAGCATGGTAGTTATCATGAGTCAGGGCAAGAGAAGAGTGAAGAGCCATGTTTAATGAATCCAGGGGTCGAGTTTGGGAGAATGGGAGAATCTGGGAGGTGGATGGTGATGACAGACATACAACAACATGAACGTGTTTAACACCACTGAACAAGAGTTGAAAACAGTCAAAATGTAAGACTTCGTGTTATTTATCTGGTCGTTTTAACAACCCAGATGGTTGGGACTCCCTATAGTCTGCTATAGATTCTTAACATCTAACTTCTCCAGACCTTTTATTATCCCTATAAATATATAGGGAGTGGGGCATTTATTTGGGGCTTAATAGGGATTAGAAAGTGCAGAGGTCTTCTGTTGCCCATATAGTAAGGAACAGGAAGCAGTGGTATGTGTGTTTGTTTGTGTGTGTGTGTGAAGGAAAATGGAGGGAAACCAATGATGGAAGGGGATGTCTCAGCGGCCCATGCCGAGACATCTCTCTGAGGGACCAGCCACACGACGGTATAGCATAGAATAGAGTTTATTCCAGGCATGGGAAGGGGAGCCAGGAGGGTAGTAGAGGCAGAGAGAGAGAGAGAGAGAGAGAGGGAGAGGGAGAGGGAGAGGGAGAGGGAGAGGGAGAGGGAGAG
>NW_021620862.1:4318505-4321587 GCF_004785775.1 Grammomys surdaster
GGCAAGCAGCCCCTTTTATAGTGAGCAGGCCTACCTGGCTGTTGCCAGGTAACTGTGGGGAGGAGCATGCCTGGCTATTGCCAGGTAACTGTGGAGGTGGAGTTTAGACAGAATACTAACCGTGTGTATGAATATGCATGTGCATGCAAGTACACAGGGGTGCATATGTATGCATGTATATGTGCACATGAGTGTGTGTATGCATGTATGCATGCATATGTGTGTGCATGTGCTTATGCATGTGTATCGTGTGTATCTGTGTGTGTACATGCATGTGTTTGTGGTGGCTAGCTGTTTTTCCTTTGCAGAGGAAGTGGCGGAAATGCTGCTGAGCATCTTGTACCCTGTCAAAGCAGTTCTCACATCCACAGATGTGTCCCCAGCCATCCTCACTCCCACTGACTCAACTTGTGCTTTGCTCACTCCTCATACCCAGGAAGGCTGTTAAACTGTTCTTTCCTGGCCATAACTAAGGCCGTTCAGTCCTTGAAGCCTGGCTGATTAGTGGCAGGGTAATTGCTCTTCATTTCTTTGTCTTCAAAACATTGCCACCTGGGTCTTTACTGCCCTCAGAGCAGATGTCTTGTGCAGAGTCAAATTCCTCCAGTTAGTCCCTCTGTGTGCAACAACATGAGGGTGAGAAGCCTTAGGCTGCACAAAGAAGGTGACAGACAGGCGCAGCCTCGCAGGCGCCTGCCGAACAGTGACTCCCATCTGGAGTTAGGCCTGGGATCTCTGAAGAAATGGTACACAACAAGGACCATTTTCCAGAAAGGACTACGGATGCCAGGCAAGTATAGGGCCAGAAAACAGGGAGAAGGGGGGGTAATGAGTTTACAAAAGAGAACTCTTTTCCTGTGTGAAGGCTCATGGCTGACACCTCCTAAAGGGCCTGGCAGACAATAGAGAAAGAGACTGACTTAATGAACTTTAGATCTACTTGAACTAGAGTTCAGACTGAAGACCTCATGCCCGAGGCCAAACTCTCCGTTCCGTGTTTAGAATCTACAGACTATCAGAAGCTTTGAGGAAGGACAGCTAGCTACAAAGGACATGAACTAGTAGTACAGACTAAGGAGGCAAATGCAGAAAAGTCCTGTCCAGAATCTTCCGGGTCTTTCTGCTGAAGCATTTCTTTTTCATCCCACATATGGGGCAGGAGCCTTCAGGAATGAGGGAATTAGAATGTACAATAAAATAAAATAGGCCAAGGCAGCTTCTGTGTGTACACAGAGGCAAGATGGTGGTGTGTGTAAGGCATTATAGCAGTATTTTTAGGGTTATAGCTAGCTTAGTGGAAAGGGGCTTAGCTTTCTAGGACCCACATCCATTCATTCTCGGAGAGACTGAGACAGAGAGACAGAAGGAAGTTCAGGAGAAACTACTTCAGAGGCCTTGTGTTTCCGGAGCCCAATGCCAGTTTTAGTCACATTAAAGATAATGTTTTCTGAGCATCTTCTCTGAGTCTGCCTCTGCTAAATAACACTGCAAAGATGATGTTGCCACCATCCTATTTGTATAGATGAGGAAGGTGCAGCGATGCTAACTGAGCCACTAGACGGCATTCCTGTGTGATGAAGCCAGGGTTGTTTGGTGAAAGAGTTGGAGCTAATCTGAATTTCCACAGTGTTCCTAGGATTTCGATTACCTTTTTTTAAAAAGTAGGGAACAGTTAAACACAAGTGGGTCCAGAAACGGTGAGGTGTCCCTGCCTTCCTTTTGTCCAGCTGCCTTACCGTCCATTTTATGTCTGAATTCGGCTACCCACCTGGCCTTCTGTGCTAGCAATCATTGGCTTCGTGACCTAGCATAAGATGTGGTGGGCTTCCTTGGCATTCCGCTGTGGGCAGTCCCTATCTTAGACTTCTACTTTCTCTGTGTTCTCCCAGACCCCTATACCTGGTGTATCTGTTGCCTAGAGCCCTGCATGTATGTGCACACACACATATGTGTGCACCCCCAGCCCCCTTACCCAACAGGAGTTGGCATCTGTAGGATCCTGGGATGAAGCACAAGAGTCTCAGGGAGTTGGATCACGAGGAAGGAAGCTTGAGAAGGGAGTCACGGTGGAACTCTCCATCCATCATTTCCTGGAGGGAAAGAGCTTTCTCCACAGGAAGAGCTGCCCATCAGCCTCTTAGGCTTTGTTCTGCCCAGATAGTGTCTGGGCATCTACCATTCCCAAAACCAGTAGAGGGGAAAGAGACAGGACTACCTAGGGACCAAAGACATTTGTGTATAGCATCTAGAGATACACAGCAAGCATTTGATCATGGCTATTTGTGTGCCTTACTATTTCATGGCAGATCGGGCCTCATTGTGAATACCACCATATTACTGGTTTGCTCTGGGAGAGCTGTAATATTGCCTGCTCACAAATGGGTGCTCATGACTAGAGGGGCAATGTTGTCATTCTCTCTGTACTGTTTTGAGGGAATTACTTCTTCTTGGGGGGTCTCTTGGGCTCCTCTGAGTTTAGTCATTTCTTCTTCTGTCCTCATCACCTTCTAGCACTCAGTACTTTGGTTCTTTCCTCTCTGAAACACAGCTGATAGCCTATGAGTGCTTATATTTTCTTTTTCCCAAGAGCTTGGGGACTGCAAATCCTACTTCACTGACTGGGAAAGACAGCGCTTCGTTAATTAGCCCACTTTAAGTGAATGTGGAACCCAGGCTAGGATTCTTGTTCACCTCTCAGATCACAGGACTTTACAGTTTCATTAACAGTTGAACACACAGGTTTAAAGTGTTCAAGCCCAGGCTGACCACTTTGAATACCTCCATGCCCTGGCAGTGTTAGGCCCCTAACTTCAGGCTGGTTTGTCCCTTCTGTTTCCCTGGATGACCATGGAGAGGAAAGAAGCAGGAAATGAGAAACAGAAAATTGGAGTGAGTGAGTGGGCACTCTGGGTTATTAACTAGAACTGTTTGGGGGTGGTGCAGTGGGAAGAGCAGCCTTAGAAGTTTTGTAACCTGTCATTTAACCTGGTGACCTGGAAGTACTTAGGAAGAGGTGTGTGGGTGTGTGTGGGTGAGAGAGAGAGAGAGAGAGAGAGAGAGAGAGAGAGAGAGAGAGAGAGAG
>NW_021620862.1:4321597-4368174 GCF_004785775.1 Grammomys surdaster
GAGAGAGAGAGAGAGAGAGAGAGAGAGAGAGAGAGAGAGAGAGAGAGTTTGCTTTCTTAACAGCTATGATTGCTAATTTGCTGTGTTTACTAATTTAGATCCATTTCTCCTTCAGGGCAAAAATGATTAGATGAATTTAATTGTGCAATTGTGATGACGTCAGCACTGTGTTCACTGCTTTGTTTGTGGCTTACTTTCTAATCTTTGTGTTCATTGATGTGTTTCAAGTACTTAGATCAGTGACTGACATTTAAGAATTCAATATTTACTGGAGGAGAAAATGACTATGTCTGTCTGTATAGGTACATACATGCCCACATAGTGATCTCTTACACATACGTTATATTTTTAGGTGTGTGCAGGTACATGTACTGGTGTGTGCTCATGTGGATGCCAGAAGAGGATGTTGGGTCCTCTTCTTTATTGCTTACCTTATTTTTGAAACAGGGTCTTTACTGAAGCTGAAGCTCTTCCTTTTGGCTAGGCTAGCTGGCCAGTGAGCTTCTCAAATCTCTCTGTATCTTCCCAGAAATGGTAGGGTTACAGGCATGCATGGGCCATGCCCCACATTTTCATTCATGCTGAGGAATTGAACTCAGGACATCTTGCTTTGATAGCAAGCTGTCTTATCTACTGAGCTATTTCTTCAGCCAATAAATCATTGATGGATTAACATTAAGTGTGTAAAGTAAGCAAGGAATTAGAATGCAGTACAGAAATCCATGAAGTAGCTCTATAAAAGTGACAAGTCCCACATTTGTGTTTCTTGACCTGTGACCATTCACAGCCTGGTCACTTTAGGTGCTGTTCTGTCCCAAAGCAGGTCAGAAATGGCATATTAAAGATAGAAACAATTAACCAGACAAACCAATGAAGTGAACGTTACTAGCTCATGAGAAGAGCAGCAACAAAAAGCAGGCATGAATCCTCAGAGTTCATCTGGAACTGTTGGTTCAGAGAAAGCAGCCATTGGTACCTTACTGTGTCTTTGGAAACTGTTACGTGGCATGGTGAACACTGAATCACATAAAGCTTAAGTTCTCTTTTATAACTTACTAGATGAGACGCATCAGAAGGTTCTTCAGACTCTTAAGTGACTCTTTGAGTAATCACTTCTTGAAGAACATAGACTCCCATCATACACAGCAGGAGGCAGAGAACAACGGCTGTGGTCCTGGAGGCCAAACTCAGCCCACTTCTTGTTTTTATAAGTAAAGTTTTATTAGAAGCGACTGCACTCCCTGATTTACATATTTACTGTAGCAACTTTCTCTTTCTTGCCAGCAGAGTCCAGTAACTAAAACAGAAACTATATAGCCAACCAAGCAAAGTGTTTGTTCACTCGTCCTAGGAATAAAGATAGCCAGCTGTTCATATAGAATGTTCATACAGCTGGGCTGGTGTGTTGTAACCTCTGAAAAAGACATTCTGGAGAAACTCTGGTTCCCTTGGAGACATCAGTGCACAGGTGCCATTCTGCAGTCGCTTCTTAAGGTTGTCTGTATTGATTGTACTCAAAGCTTACATTTATATAAGATGGATGGCCTTGCATCGTGAATCAGTGTGAAAGATTTGGTGAGCATGTAGCCCAGACTACACAAGGGCCTGTGGGATTTTTAAATGGTCCTGGAAGTTGACTGCAAAGGTGAAAAATATTATTTGCTTTGCTGGGTAGAATTTTTTCAGGTTATTTTTGTGGTCTTCTTTGTTAGCAGAGAAAGCTTCCACAGTCAAGGTTGCTGTGCTGACTTATTTCTTGCTAATGTGGTCAGTGCCACCTCGTGTCAGGTTATAATAGCTCTGGCTTCAATATACTCGTTGTTCCACCAATATAATTCTTCACCATATTCTTTGAATTTTCAAGGAATGGAAGCTAACCCTCATCATGGAAAGTAGGCTTTGGAGACAATTAATTAATTAATTAATTAATATTATTTGGTTTACACAACACAATACAATGGTCACCACTGATTGCATGATCAGCCACTAAATGTCCTATTCATTGACTATAAACTCTGTGTGAGCAAAACCTTACCTGTCTCTCTTCTATATACTCTCAGGATCTAGTGAAGTCCCCTAAAGGATACAGAAAAGTCTCTCTTACCTTATAGGTGGTGGGATTGTAATGGCTCTTAGGAACCACTGAGTGACCTAAGGAAGGCTCATTTGCATGGACCCATTTTGGACAAAGAGGTAGAGACTGATGGAGAGGTTGCACAGTGTGTAGACATTTTAACAAATACTCAGAATATATATATATGAACTGCACATATGCACATACACACACACACACACACACACACACACACACACACGTATGCATATCTGTAAACTTTTGCTGAAAACCTGAGGGTTTAAAAGAAATAGCTTTCAGAGAAGATGAAATCTTGGGAGTACAGAAAAATAAAATCACAGGGACAAAAACACTTGTCAACTTGTTAGTTGAGAGGGTTCTCCTGTTTTTGCATTTTATTTTGATTTTATCTTAATCTTTGTGACCATATTTTATTATCTGTATTTATGGACTTTATAGTATATTTCCACACATTCATATATTAAATCCTGACCAAATCTAGTATCTTTTGAAGCACTGAGATAGTATGAGAATCACTTACTGAACTAGTGGGTGAGTAGGACAGGCCAGGAGGTAGGGTAGAGGTAGAGGGGAACACAGTCCCTGGTACTTAAACCCTGGGGTCTTCTATTACTTTGTACCTTTAGCTCCACCTCGTCACAGTGTTTCTGGCTACATATGTTTTACCATGCAGATGTTGATATTTTTTTATTTTGACTTTGGTTCTGGATTTTCATGTCCTCTGATGACAAACTGAGTTGAAAGTGAGCTTTTGTTTTCAGTTGAATGGTGAATAAGGGTTTGTACTTGGCAGGCCACACTAGGTGACCAGGGGGGAAAATGGCCCCTTGCTGCTTGACTGTTAGCATTTAGTTCAGAGCCCCTGGTGGATAGAATGGCTAAATATGGTCTCTCTGTGTGTAAGCAATAGAACACACCCCTCACTGTGTAAAATTTTCACACGTTTAACCAAGTAAATGGCTTCCTGCCTCTTGTGGGTTTTTCTTTTAAGGCCAGCTGCCATCACACCAAGATGACAAAATTCAAGAGTCCATGGCATCAGAGTCTGAGCTGGCTTTCTAAGTCCAGGGATCCTGAGAAAAGCAGAGACAGCCCTCCGGATGTTTTGCTCTTGCAGAGATTGTGTTGTGGTGTAAGGGCTGTTGGTATAGTTCTGTGCAAAGCTCACGCACAGCAGGCCCAAGGCCCTGCATTTCATGCCCAGGACCCAAACAAGCAAACATGCTGTTTAATTAAAAGTATTTGTGCTGTATTTTAAAACATAAAGAGTAATATGGATGGGGAAGGAATGGGGTCCATTGTCTCCTTCCAAAGATGAGTACTTAGTCTATGGTTTTCCTAGGTTTTTGTTTGTTTGTTTGTTTCCAATATTTTCCCCCTGAAACCATTCAAACCAATACTGCTCTTCTTTCCCCTCACCATTTTTCTCCCCAGGACTTCAGGCAGGAGGAGAGTGAAGTGACCAATCCACTTTCTCAGCTCTCCATTCAATTTGTGAAGATTAGCTCTCAGTATCCAGAGCTGGTGAGCTCAGGATGAGAGAGCAGTCTCTGAGCGAGCAAGCAGCTAACCGAGCTAGGCAGCTAACTGAGGCCTTTGTAAGAAGCTGGGGGTGAAGAGGAGAGGGAACATGAGAGGGGAGGCTACTTAAAGGACTTGGAAAACAACAATCAGAGACAAAGCATTTAGATTAATGTCTCCCTGAGAAAGAAACAACCAAAAATACATGTCCCAGGTGTTTGACTGCATTCTAAGGTTGCTGATGCCAGAATCTGAAATACAGCTTCCTTGCGGGTATTAGGTGTCTTAGTGACTTGGTGTGATGCCCTGCAGAAGATGTGGTTGTATTTATGTAGAGGGCACTTGAAGCTTAAGACAAGAGTGAGTTAATATCTGTAAATCATGAGAACTGTTTATAATATTTAACACTTTGCTTCTGACCCGTTTCCTCCATGGGAAGTGAGGTTGATTTTGCCTTTGAGCAGAGAGTGGGAGATGATGCCATGAGATTCAGTGAAAGATTCAGGTCTGTGTCTAAATCAGTGTGCTGGCAGCTAATGTGAACCGAGCAGAGAGTTTTTCCTGAACGTCTGTCTGTCTGTCTGTCTGTCTGTCTGCCTGCCTGCCTGTCTCTGTAGTGTAGATACATGTTTGTGTGCATATGTGCAGTACACACATACACTCATATGAAGGCTAGAAACTGACATTGGGCATCTTTATCCATCTCTTTCCACCTTCTTTTCTGAGACAAAGTCTCTCTGAGCCTGGAGCTCGTTAGCTAGAGTAGCTGCAGGCACCTGTCTGTCTGCACCTCCCCAGGGCTGTGGTCACAGAGGTGTGCTGCTTCTCATGCCTTTTAAATGGGGCCTGCACTTTATCAACTGAGCTATCTCTCTAGGCTTTTCCTCCACCCTTAAACTTTACAGTTCTCCTCTCCACAGTGGTTATTGTAGAGTGAATATTGTCCTTACCACTGAGAATTAAACACAAATTCTTTCCTTATAACTAATACCCCATCATCAATGCCAAGGACCCAGCTGACAATTCCTGTCAGTGTGTGACAATTTTGACAGGCCAGAACAAAAAATAATCTCGAGTCAAATAAGCCCATTTGGGCGTGAGATGGTGACTTACACATGAGATGGTGACTTACAATCCACGGAGCACCAGCCTTCCACCAGTGAAGGAGACAGGTAGGGGTGTGGTTTGGACAGAGGTAGTGTAATCTCAAACACAAACAGACAAACAGACAGACTAACAGACAGACAGCTTTGTTCTGTTATCCCAGCTGACACAGAGGGTACCAAAGCTACAAGACCCAGAAGGCAGTGCGTCTGGCCAGTGGGTACTGAGGGGTTCCTTAGTGAAGTCTCTGAATGTTCTTGGGATCTAGCTATGGCCCTGGTTCTGGCCTGCTCAGGTCGGAATCCCTTCCCACCTTCCCTTCCCTCCCATCTCCATTTGCCCCCACTGCACTTCTGTGAAGAGTTTATTTGAAAACAGGCAGTCCCATCCCCATTTAAAATCACTCTGTTTAGTATCATGTGTAGGCCTGAGGAAGGCGAACTGATTCCCAGTGAATAAAGAAATCTGTCAGGATCCAGACAGCCTTGAGGTTTGCTGTGATGGCAATGTCATGAATAAACTTCATGTCTGTCTGTGTCGTTCCACACAAGAGTAAGCAGGGCATTCTGTCTCTTTGATACACATTCCTAACTCCATCTAAAGCATGATTGACTGGAAGATGCTTCATCATATGAATCTTAAAACATGGAGATGATGATGATGATGACGTGTGTGTGTGTGTGTGTGTGTGTGTGTGTGTGTGTGTATGCGCACGCATGCGCGCACGTGTGTATCTATCTAGTAGTTTTTTGGTGCTCTCTTGGGCTTTTTAGCTCAGTGTGCTGGTTTGTTCTTATTGTTAAACCAACACAGCCTACAGTCATCTGGGAAGGGGGAACCTCAACTGAGGAATTCTCTAGATGAGATTGGTCTCTGGCCATTGTTTGGACTGTTAATTGATGGAGGAGGACTTACCCACTGTGGGCTCTGTCCCTATGCAGATGGTCCTGGGCTACATAAAACAGCTAGTTGAGCCAGCCAGAGGGTGAGCCAGTAATCAGTATTCCTCCGTGGCTTCTGTTTGAGTTCTTCCCCTTACTTCCCCCAGTGATAGATTGTGTGACCTGGAAGTGTAAGTCAGACAAACCCTTCCCTCCTCTAAGGTGTTCTTGGTCGACATGTTTTATCACAGGAAGAGGAAATGTAAACTAGAATACTCAGCCTTTGACTATGGACGTATATCTGAATGTCTTGTGTGGCTGCTGACCAGAGGGAAAAGAAGCTCAAAGCAATTACCTTAGTTTTGCTTTGTACATTAAAGTTGGGGTGAAGAGTCCATGGCCCTCACTCTGTCTTCAGCTTGTGTGGAGATGGAACCCAGAGCCCCTTCCTGCTGGGGACCCCTCTCCTCCCTCCTACCACCTCTTATCCCCCACTGACAGCTGTCTGGGGAATGTCAGGACTCAGCACGGCAAGCCTTTCATCCCTGCCTGTGGCTCTCGTCACAGGAAGCTGGAGGTTGGGTCAGTTGTCATCTACTCCCTACAGCCCAACTGCTCACTGTGGCAGTGTGGAATGCACATTCCGTTATCAGAGAAAGTCTCAGTACCTTTGGCCTTTCTTCTGCGAGAGCCTTTCATCTTCACTTTGTAACTTCTCAGATCACATCTGTTTTCTCCTGTGCCTTTGACCAGAGTTTGGGGTCTGTTCTTTCTGGCTTATTTTTCCACTGTTTTTCCCTCAGCTGAAAGGAACAGAGAGAATGGCTTTGGATAAGAACTGGATTTTTTTGGGAGCAAGGAGATCAGCACCCATCTTTCTATTGGAATATGAAAATTATGTTAAATTAACTTTCAAGTGAAAAAACTTAATAAAAGCTCTCTTTTAAAAGGTTTATGTATTATCATTGTCGTAGTTGTCATCATCATCCTCATCGTGTGTGCGTCTGCGTGTGTGTGTGTGCGTGTGTGTGCGTGTGCGTGTGTGTGCGTGTGTGTGCGTGTGTGTGCGTGTGCGTGTGTGTGCGTGTGTGTGCGTGTGCGTGTGTGTGCGTGTGTGTGCGTGTGCGTGCGTGTGCGTGTGTGTGCGTGTGTGTGCGTGTGTGTGCGTGTGTGTGTGTGTGCGTGTGTGTGCGTGTGTGTGCGTGTGTGTGCGTGTGTGTGTGTGCGTGCGTGTGTGTGCGTGTGTATTCTAAACTACTTGTAGAGGTCTTGATCGTCAGCCTTTTTCTCTACCCTCTCTCCATGTGGCTCCGCCCCATTTCATAACTTTAGTACTTTTATTATTGACTTCCTCAACTATGCCTACATCCCAGATTTTGTCCCTGAACTTAATCGCTTGTTGGTCCATTTGTGCCACTATGCTCTGTCACAGTCCTGCCGCTTATCGCTCCATTGTGTCGCTATACTGTAACATCACACTCCTGCTGGCTTACAAACAACAAGTTCATTTTTTCAGAGGTCTGAGGACTGGCAAGTTGAAGATCAAGGCAGATTTTATCCTGTTCTTCTATCCCATCCTTTTCCTGTGTCCTCCCATGCTGGAAGGGTGTGGAAGCTCTCTGGGGCCTCTGCTATAAAGGTTAGTCCTAGTGCCCTTGGGTCCTGGCCACTTGGCAAAGGTCCAAGACCATAGTGATCATCTGAATGTCAACTGAATGGATTTGGGGACATTTGTTGGACTACAGCAGTCCCACCGAGCTCTTTTTCACCATTTTATTTGCTCCACCATAGCCAAGCTGGCTTCTTGCTGTTCCTAATCACAATGACTGTCTCAGGTCAGGGCCTTAGAATGTAGTCATTGCTCTGCCTAGCATGCTTCTTCAACAACGTTCTTGTTGTAGCTCACAGCGACTCCTTTCAGGTCTCTGCTCAAGTATCCCTTCACAGAGAGGCCACCTGTGCCCCCTTGCGAGACAGTCCCTCACTCTGAATCCAAAAGCCCCCTTTCCTGTGCACGGCCTTATTGTTTCCCATGTGTCACATGGGCGTTGTTTATTTGACCCATTACCATTTCTGGAGGGTCAATATATTAATTGCCATAGTGTCCCACGCTTTTATCAGCACAGTAATGCATAGCCGTATGCTTCCAAAACTCCATGAGCTGAGTTAGGTTTAAATGTTTTATTTCTTTGATTGTAAATTTATTCCCATTTGGAGACTGAATAAAATAATGAATATGTAAGTGAATCATATTTCCTCCCTTATTAAGTTTTCAGACACATATAAATGCACCTAAACCTGTAATAAAAGATCCTAGAAGATTTTATAACATGTTTTTAGTTGATGATGGTTGTAAATAGAAATGGTTTAAATAACATTCACAAGTTATGGTCTGGCTAAAGTACCATCATATTTTGAAGAGGAAAACATCAATAATCTTACTTTACTACTTCCCCAAACCTTTGAAATATACAGAACTCATTAATGTAGAAGCATTTAATAGAAATAATAGAAAATAACAAAAATTCACTGTGATAGTAACTACCAAGAGTTTAAAGGATTTTTTAAAATAATGCCTCAATAATATTGGATTAATGAATTAACTTCTCAGAAAAATGGCCAGACTCAGTTAACAATAAATTGAGTTCTACTATTTGTAGAAGCAATAACTAAAATTCTGCTTGTAAATAATACTGGGAAAGATCTGGAATTAATCAAGCCACTGTCACAGCTGGGCTGTGTTTTCAGCTCTCAAACACAGGAGAATTAATGTTGAATATAACTATGTTTGAAGCTCAAAGAACACAAAAAATGAAGTCCTTTGAGAATAAGCTTTTGTGAAAATTCAGCAGGGACCCACATGAGAAAGCACTTTTCAGAGACAGACTCCCAAAGGCTTTGTCTTAGGAACAGTTTTAAAGTCTTGTGGGCCACCTCTTGGCCCTGTCATTGTGGGCAGACAGTCCTGAGTACAGTTTGTATATAATTGCTACAATCTTTTCCCTACAGATAGGGAATTCAGGCAGTGCTTGTGAAATCAGCTGGCCTGGTGCTGCTGGATTCATGGACACACTAAGTTCAGGTCAAGAGCAGCTCGGCAGGTCCAGAGGAATGCCTTGTCTGCCTGGAAACATTCCCAGAACTGCAGAGCCATTTGATTGTAAGTTCTTGCCAAGTTGAAGCTTTCCTTTGTGGAGGAGATTCCTGGAGAGTCCCAACCATCTCTGAGTACACTAGGCCAGGAAACACTGAGAAGCGGATCCTTATGTGACTGCACAGCTATCAGGAGACACTTTAGCCCACTCTGAAGCATATCTTGTCTCACACCATAGAAACTGCTAGTAGTCTATAAGACTGTGGTGGTTACACTCTCAGGCCTACCACTTTCCTGTCTATGGTTAGACCAATGTGCACTTCCCAAAACCATCAAAGCCCAGACAAGGGTTCACTAAGTTTTCCTCCAGATGTAAATGTCTATGGTTCTGCCTGCCATGGGCCACTCAGGCTTGACTCTCAGAAGCACTCAGGTGTGGGCTCAGGGGAAAACTGCTGGTTAGGCAGGCTTCTGTTTAATGGGAACATCTCTTCTAGTTTGCAGCTTTGGGTGAGTCCAAGATTCCAGAGCATCGTGTTTTTAGTTCTTCCTAGATGCAAAGACACTGGGCAACCATCTCTAAGCCATCTATTCTCCTTGCCCCTTAAGTGAGCTTCTAGCAGTCATTCAGATGGCAGGGGACTGTTGGTTTGTTTTTCTGGAAAGTTCCATTCGTCTGCCTGGCCACCTCAGCAGTAAGAGGAAGTGTCAAGGAAGTGACTTGTCACAAGTGTTTTATGAGTGTAGGCACAGTATTCTAATGTGGGCACTAATAAAGACCAGACAGAGCATGAGCTATGGTGGCCATGGTCTGTTTTGACCCATCTGTTGTGATACTTAGCTGAAAGCATGCCTCTGGCTGGACAGAGCGTCAGCAAATGGAGAGGGACATTTTACCAGGCGTGGCGCTTCATACTTGAATGCTTACCTGGGTGGTCTTCTTTGCTCTTCTATGTCACCTCTTCTGATACTTAGAGCTTGAATCATTAGCTACACTCTGAGTCCTGCACCGAAAGGGCCTGGCTTACATCCCAGCCTTGCTTTTTCACTTATTAAGCACAGGAAAATCTTGGCATCTGTAAGAATGGCATGCTGTGTTCACATGACTCATCATACAGTATGTTTGTGTCTGTGACTCTATTACATCTTCTATTACATCTTCATGTAAATACTCAGGGAGGAGAAGTCTACTTGCCTCTTTGATAAGGAAATTCAGGCATGAGAAACTGAGTGATGTGGATGCTGGGGAGGGGGTTCAGTAGTTAGAGTGCTTGCTGCAGGAGTCTGAGGGTTAGGCTTCAGAGCGTTAGAAACCCGTGTCAATGCTGGTTATGGTGGCCTACATATACTTCCAGCCTCAAAAGACAAAGATGGAAGATCCCTTGACAAACTGGCCAGTGAGAATGATCATGTTGTTGAGCTAGAGATTTGAGTGAGAGACTGCCTGAATGACTAGGAATTAAGAGCAATCGAAGATGATTCCTGACAACAACCTCAGGCTTCTACATACATGCCCACACATGTACATATGTATGCCTACACACTCATGCACACCACACACACACACACAAACACACACACACACACACACACACACACACACACACACTTAAAAATGGGAAAAAAAAGATTGAATAACTTGCCACAGTGATCAAACTAGAAAACAGCAGAGCTTAAGCCTTAAACTAAAACCTGGGTGTTCAGAATGAAGCCCAGGCTGTTTACTGAGTCCCCACTTGCAGGAAGGCAGACTGCTTCACTCTTGAATCTTAATTAAATAAATAATTGTAATGTGAAAATAATTGTAGTATGTTTTTGTGAGATCCATAAATTTCAGGATCACATTAGTTTTCTAACGTGTATCAAAGGAATTCACAAGTGAATATTTGAAATGAATGACCAGACGATTCTGACAAAGCTCCCCCATCTCCCACCCCCTGCCCTCATGTTGGAAAGTCCTGCTATTGTACAGTTTGTGACTGTGACCACATGTAGCATCTCACGTCTACGCTTTTCCTTTCTTCTGATAGATGGTAAATTTGGACAGGTCAAGTCAGGTTCACACCAATATTCTCAAAGGGTATTGATAAATCCATAACCAGAAGTCAAAATCAAGACCTTTTAAGAAGGTCTTGTCTGGTATACTCCTTCCCCTCTCTTTTCTGCCTTTACAGTTCCCTAGAAAATATGCAGGGCAGAGTTTTGTGCTAGAGTTTTGTTCTAGATTTTTCACTAGACTACATGAATAAAACATTTTACAGCTCCCCCTTTTTTCAAGACCAAACTGGAAGTGTGACAGAGGCAGGCATGGAAGAAGAATGAGTTTTCTTCCTGTGTTTGAAAATCTTAACTTTCAGCCAGACCTTTTCCCAAAAGCTTATTGTAGAAGGAAGGAAGGAAGAAAGGAAGGAAGGGAGGGAGGGAGGGAGGAAGGAAGGAAGGAAGGAAGGAAGGAAGGAAGGAAGGAAAGTCACTGAGTCCTGAGAATTTGACTGGTGGAATGCAGGAATGAGGAATGACAGGTATCAGACATTCAGAATCTGGCACTGAATGGGCTGGGCTGGCTTTGACTGGAGGCACCTATCACACACCCAGATTCTCAAGGTGTTCATTACAGACCACACACAAGGTGGAGGGGCTAAGCGAGTCTCAGCGGGAGGTCTCTGTAAGGGAGCAGTCTCAGGCTGCAGTCATCCATCCAGGAGGAGGACACTATGGTTGCTAGCTTTTACATACTTGGACCAGAGGACTGCTTTGTTATTTCCATGGATCTGAGACATTCGGGAAGTTGCCCATGTCCCTGTCAGCAATACATTTGGGACTTCATCCTCTCCCCACAGAGGGTAAGGAGTGAGAGTTTCTCAGGATTTATGTATTCCTTCCTCCTCAAATAAGTAAGCACGAGTTTGGTGATGAGGAACCTCATAAGTAGATCTAGAAGTTGTTGGTTTGAGTACAGGCGTCCTGTGCCAGATTTTGATGGGATGTTCTAACCTCTGTTCCAGGGTGTGCTGAGCCATTGCTAGTGTATCAAGGATGGAGGTATAAACATGCAGTGAGGGCTGGGGATGGATAGATGGGTAAGGTGACTTCTAGTAACCATGTAAAATCTGGGTGTAGTCTATAATCACTGCCTGTGGAGAGGCAGAGACAGTCAGATCTCTGGAGCTCATTGGCCAGACAGTTTAGCCAAATAGATGAGCTCAAAACCCAACATAGGGTTTTGTGAGACCCTCTCTCAAAACACAGGGCAGAAAGATGTTGAGGAAGGTACCACTGTTTCCCTACATGCACACAACACTTGTTCATATAAACATAGTAATAAACATAGTAAATAACACACAAACACACACACACACACACATACACACACACGAAGGTCGAAGGTATGGCTCAGCAATGACCTCTAAGGGTCTTTAAGGGTCTCCTCTAGCCTTGGGCATTTAGGTCACAGTCTTTGTGAGTTCCCTCAAATAAACCAAAGCCATCGAAGGCCTGGTAAATGGTCTGAGCTATGTAAATGTGGGTTTGTTTCTTTGAAAGAACAAATAAATTCTTGGTCTGTTCTGTAATTGCACCAGATTACATCTTCAGGTGAGTTCATCTTCTTGTGGCACTGGTTTTCTCTCTCCAGAAGGGAAACTGCACAGTTACCATGATGTGAAGTCTGACCAGAGGTTTGAAATTATTTTATAGACCAAGCCACATCAGTTGTCCCTACTGTTACCCTGAGCAAGAGACACATGTAAATAACAGGCTCCAGAACCAGTCCTTGAAGCCATGTATCAGATCCACATTTTTTAAGTGACAAGAACTGGGACCACAAATCCTTTCCATTACAAGCTTGCCTAGAAACAGCTGGTGGCTCTCTGTGCCATGACACTGTTGACAGGAAGGGAATTGTCTATAATGCCAGGTAGAGGGAAGGATGGGGGCTGAGACAGGATGTGACTTCCACCAGCATGTGGGGTTTTAGTAGTCGGAGGGATGTCACACACCCTCCAAACCCAGCCCAACTGTCAGCTTCAGCTGGAGCGGGGCATAGGAGAATGAGTCTTTTAGAGGTTAGTGTTTTATGTCCAAGGGAGACCAAGGACAGAAAAGCTAGGCTGTGTGTCTGGGTGTAAAATACCAGGCCTCTTTAACCTGACAAGAGACTTTCGTCCACTGAGTGTCATGAGGAGGGATCCTGTGAAGGTCAAAGGTTAGGGTTTCTGCCATGACATAAAGTTACTTGGGGATAGGCAATTATGTATTAAGGTCAGAGGGTGTGCATTCTGTGCTCTGTAAGATACTTAACAACATGCTTGCATCTACCCACTAGATGTCACTACCCTCTCCCAGTTATGACAGAAAACAAAACAAAGCAATGGAATAGTTTTAAAATGTCCTATGGTCAGAACAGCAGTGCCTGCCACTATTGGCAGCCAGAGGGAACTGAGTGAGGAAGCCTAACGGTGCCTTTGGACTGTGCTTCAGGAACCCCTTATCATATCGGGCAAGTTCTTTGTAAAGAGCAGTCACCTAGCGCTAAGTTTCTCACAGGAGACAGAGTCTAAGAATAGGAAAGGGGCTTCTCATCTACTTCTGTCAGGCCTTAGCTAAGATCACACACGGGCAAATGAGGCCTGTGTCCTTTCTCCCTTCCTTATGTCTGCATCCCTTTCCTCCCCTTCTTCTGTGACCTCCTGGAGGGCTTATTAGCTCGTGGGTTCCGGAGTGCCTCTCCCAAGAGTCTACCATGTGCCCAGTGCCCATCGAAGGGAGGGCAGGGCCTACCTGCTGAGAGGTTTCTCAGGCAGGTGCTGTAGTGACAAAACTACGTAGAGGCATCTTGACAAAAGTGACTAAATACCTCCTGTACTGTCAGGACACTGAAATGTCTCAGCCTGGTTACCATTTTGAGAACAGACTCCAGGGGGCAAGAGTAGAGGTTACCACTGAGATGAAACATCATGCCATGCTTTCTGCCTCCTGGGAATTGGCTATGATTGTAGAGATAGAACACGTACCTCTCATAAGGAAGTGTTTGCTGAGTCCCATGACTCAGAACAGACTGATGCTGTCCTAGCACAAATGAGCAAGTGTGTGTGTGTGTGTCCATTTAAAATGTACACTCTGGCACATTGTGCACACCCATACACCCACAAAGGCATCCTCAGTGACAATGATGAGCAAACACTTTAACCTCCAAAAGTACACTATGCTTTCAAGTGCAGGGAAGAGCTGTTACCAGGGCAGGGACCTCAGGAGAGACAGAGAAGGTGTGTTGGGGAAGAGGGATACAAGGACTTCTGGGGGACAGAGGAGAGCCATGCCTACCCTACAGGGAGATTCCCTGAGCTGCCAGGTCAGGTTCTGACAGTCAGCTTGAGGAGGTAGGTGAGGCCGGGAATTTGGGGCCACAAGCACCAGCTCTGAGGGAACTGTTGAAGCAGTCAGATCTGCTCTGGAATATGGCCAGAGCAGAACTTTTCAGCACTTTATTCTTTAAGTCCCTATAACTATGTTTTAGGAATTTTACATTTTTGTAGTAAATCCAGGAGAATGTAGCTGAGTATATTGGCTCAGCATTTCATTCATAAAATCAGCTAAAGAGAGTCTCACAGATAACAGATTTTAAACAGCCCTATGCAGCTAGAACATCTCACAGAATGGGTGTATTTCTGTTGCCCCTGGCGGTGGTGCCCTGCAGCCTACACAGGGTCACACTTGTGTCCACAGATTTCAGTCACTGGAAATCAAAAATCTAAGTAAAGTTCAGCATTCAGGTGCCTTTTCAGTATTACGTGTGTGTGTGTGTGTGTGTGTGTGTGTGTGTGTGTGTGTGCGCACACACACATACACACACACACAAAACTAGCTCTGCATGTGTACATAAGGCCAGAAATATTGAGTATCTTCTGTCACTCTCTGCTTCATTTTTTTGAGACAGTGTCTTTACTTTACGGGAAATTTGACATTTTGGCTAAACTCGCTAGCCAGAGTCTCCTGGAATCCACCCATGAAATGCCCCAAGAACCAGGGTTATAGATGTGAGCTCCTGGTTCTTACATGGGTGCTAGGGATCTGACCTGGGGTACTCATCCTTGTACAGGAAGCACTTTGTTACTGAGCTGTCTCCCCATCCCATATGACTCCCTTTGAAGAGAGTAGTGGGATCATAAGTTCATGCTTGTATACTGAGGGAACTAAAGTTTGCATAGGTTTTTTTTTTTAATTGTCTCCTGGTCATGGGTACTGAGCCAGGGCCTGAGCCTCTCATACCCCATCAAAAGTTTTAGAAAAAATCTGTGGGACGAAAACTAGTTGGAAATCGTGTGAGCTAGACAGAATATCCGCCCCCAATGATTATTATGAGAAATACCTTGCCTAGCTTTTTAGTGATCATAAACTTCTAATATCATATTTGAGTGTGTGGGAGGTGGCTCAGCAGCTTGCTGACAAAGTATGAGGACTGGAGTTTGGATTCACAGTATCTACATGAATGACGGGAGGTTTTGGTACCCTGCCTGTATCCCAGTGCTTGGGAGGTAGAGCAAATTGGCCAGTAAGACGGGTGAGTGGGACAGTTCCAGTCTCAGCCAGGCTTCAGTAGATAGTGTGTAGGGTGACTAGAGAAGAGGACCGATATAAACCTCTGCCTACATGTGTACACGTGTGCATGTATACATGTGTGGATGGCTACTGTTCATCCATGCCTACGCATGTGCACCTACATGTATACACGTGTGCATGGCTACTGTTCATCCGTGCCTACACATGTGCACCCACACGCCCACATATACCACAAACACATATGTAGTAATAATGAAAAATAGAATTCTCCCTTTTTTTTAAAAGTAGTCAGGTCTTTTTGTTATTATTCTTCAGTAACTTTAAATCTGATTTATTCAATGTCTTATACGTGACATGGTCACAAATTATTTCTAATCCTTACAACTCTATAATCTGGGTGATATTTTTCACTTAGCAGTTGACAGACTCAAGGATCAGACGAATTGGGGAGTTCCAGGTTCAGGCAGGTCTCGATATATAACGTATAGGGTTATCCAGGAAGATGACCAATGTCATCGTCAGCTTTGTGGTGTCACCTGGCTCCTGGGAGCCAGGACAGACCATCTTTTTGTGCTTGTACCTTTCTTCGTCTGCACTCTGGTGGTCACTTCATATTTTGATAGAATGGATCTGTTTGTTTATTTGACTTTGTCAGTATGTGTTTCTCACCCCTGTCTCTGGGTACTTTGGGACATTCAAGAGTATGGTGTCTGTCTGTCTGTCTGTCTGTCTGAGAGCTCTTGCTTACATTTTCCTTGTCCTGTTAATTGCTTTGCTACCTGCCTTGGTGCTGCTGAGCTTCATGCATGTGGAATAGTCGTTCCTACTGAAGCCACACACTTGTGCTTGGGAGGCTCACATCTCTGTAGTGGTCCAGAGCAGGATGGCACAGTCATGATATCTCTGTAGTGGTCCAGAGCAGGATGGCACAGTCATGACATCTCAGCCTAATTTAGTTTCTCATGTAAAACAACTTTGGTCTGACATTTAACATTCCTCCCTTCGGTAGGTTTTTCCCTTGTCTCTCTGAGCTCATTACCCAGCGTGTCTTTATAACTTTACATTCTTTCCCACTGTCTCTCACACATGCCAGGATTCTCACACAGTTATGTGCATACCAATGTGTGATCTTCATTACTGGGGAAGTGCCACTGGCTCACAGAACAGACTAACAATGGTGACAAATCCTGGGTCCAGGAAAGGCTGCCAGAAGTTTCTATTGAAGTTGTATATTAATGAAGTAGAACTGTGAGCAGCCTCTCTCAAGCAGGCTTCTTGCTGTGGAGAATGTGTCCCCTGCCAATCAGAGGGACCCGCTAAGGGACTTCCTTCAGTTCACACGTTGCATCAGAAAGAACGACAGAGCCCTGGAGGCTGGGTACTCTTTCTGCAAAGAACAGCAGTACATCATGACTTTGTCCAACACTCTAATTCCTTCTCTGGTTCATCTCCAGAGGTAGGCACAGCCATTGTCTGTGGTCTGAGAACTCCAGAAACAGCAGGAACAAAGGATATAGACCTGACTTCTCTCTGTTAATTCTCACTGAGGAGATCCAACAACGTGAAGAAGGTGAAGGAGACTCTGGCCAGTGTCCTCTTCAGATCCTGCTCCTAACCTCCACCCAAACCTCCGCTTTAAAAACCCCTGTGGAAAATGACATGGAAACTTGGAGAAGCTCAAAGGCCATAAAAGGCAGAATCTTCTTGGGGGAATTTGGAGGGGTGGACCACTCTGATTTTCAGTGTTTAAACTGCCCTTGCTCACAAGTCTGAGCAAGCTATGGCCACACTCTCTTGAAGTAGAAACCTCACTTCTCTGAGAGACACTGTGTCCAAATATTTGGACTGTGAAGGGAACAGGCTGTTATCCTTGGGTCTATTTGATCTAAAGTTGGCTATCTATTGATTCACAAACTTTCAATTTTGCAATTTGCCTTCAGTAGACTCATTAATAAGGACACGTGCCTTTCTTAAGACAGAGCAGCTATAAAGATCACCCCAGGAGAAAGGACACTCAACAGGAAAGGTGACAGGGTGGGAATGCAAAGCCAGGCCAAGGGGGCCAGCTCTCCAGAGTGTGAAGGCAAACCCATTGATCTGAGAGGCTGCCTGCTGTGCAAAATAAAACATTTTATTCTCAAGGCCCCATCTTCTTTTCCAAGCCTCAAGGGACAGTTGTTTATGGAGGGAAAGATTTCAGGAACAAAGTGGCAAGAAGCTGCTTTTGAAGAACAGCTTAAATCTCTTCCAGCCTGTCTCTAGAGGCCTCTAGAGTAAGAAAGCAGGAGCAAACATCAGGAGGAATTTGTACAACACATTCTGGATGCTGACTCCAGCTGTTGCCTTCATCACAGACCCAGAGGCTTTGGAGGAACACATGCAAAGCACTTTTTTGGCTAAACTAATGCACAGAATCACCCTGCCCTCAGTAATGGCATCAGCATTTATTGCTAAGCAACCTATCCCGAGGAGGTTGAAACACAGAACAGAAAGCAAGCTGGAGCATCCAGGCCGCTATTTGCCTGGCCAGGCTTTTCTTGTCTGAGCCCTGAAGATTCTGCAGCCCTCATCCGTTGAAAAAATATGCTACAACCTGCTTGCTAGGGGCCAACCTCAGTGAACCACAGAACCGGAATACTGATCCAGAATTTCTCAGCTGTAATGATTAGGGAGTAATGGTTTAAGTCCATTCTATGTAAATGCTGCTCTCTTAGACATTTAGGAAAGAGATGAAAAGATTAGCTGAGACCTGAGAATCTAGTCTGATGTCAAGGCAGAAGCAGTAAAAGGAGTTTGGCCACATGAGGCCCTTTCGTCAGGCGCAATGGTTATGGCTGGTAAGAGGTCTGAGTCTGAGATTCAAATGCTTCAGCATCTCTTCAGCTAGCTGGCTGTCATTGTAGCAAACACTCCAGATGACCAAGTTAAAATCAGAAAAAGTATTGTGGTCTCCTGGTTCATACACTAAATGGTCAGTGGGCTACTCCTTTTAGCTCCCAAGTGAGGGTATCAGTCGATAGTAACGGGGAACCCATGTCAGGGTAAAACTGATCACTTCCCCACCAGGAAATGAAAGGGGTAGGAAGGGGCCACAGTCCCCTTCAAAGGCCTCCTCAGATATCCTGAGGACCTGTCATTAGGTCCCACCTCTCAAAGGTCATAGCAGCACTCTTACTTAGCTCATGAGACTTTGGGGGAACATTCAAGATGCATATTATTAGACACTCGTCTATAGAAGCAAATGAGTGATGGGCAGTGAATGATTTGTTACTCAATGGCTTTAGCCCAGAGTGCATCCCTATCATTCATTCATTCACTCATTCATTCCTTCATTCACTCACTCATTCAGTCAGTCACTCAGTCATTCATTTCACAAGAAGGTTTTGTGAGATTCTTGTGTAATAGGTAGTATGCTAAACATTGAAGGACTTAAAAGTCAACGGAATAGTTTTTCTCACATAGCTCAGAGTCCAGTGGAGAAATAACTGTATAATTCAACACGACTAACAGTCACTTAGGTCTTAGAATTGAAGTCTGAAAAAGGAGGGATGACACCATCAGATGTATTTTACTACAGCCATGGTAGAGATAGAAGGAAGTCAAGGCTAAGTGTGAGGAGACCATGTGACCATGTGAAATGGGGGATGCTAAATGCTGTGCTAAATACATGGGTGTGGGCATCAGAGGGAAGGCTAACCTGACCCTCAGTGTGGAGGCAGCAGTACAAAGGGGAGGGAGGGTGAGGCTTTCTAGAAACTTACATTTAGCAAGTTTGGTGATTGGATGCAAATGAAAAAGCAGACAAAGACAATTCTAGATTTCTACTGAGCACCTTGATAGCTAATTGTGTCATTTGCTTAGGTAGTGATTACAGGAGAGAAGGAAGATTTAAGGACAAAGGCATTTAGTGTGGAGTTGTCAGTTGGAAGGATTGTTTTGAAGGGTCTGACTGTGAAGGACGACCAGGCAGGGACAGAAAACAGAGTTCCTAGACACCATGGTAATGATGTGGATGGTCGTTGAGACCAGGGGCACAGATGTGATGACCTGTGGACGTGCAATCTCTCAGATGTATGACCCAGTCTAAGGGAGTCATCAGACTGAGAGAGCACCCCGTAGACTGTAGCAGGAGACACATTTCCTAAACTTCGCCTAGAACAAGCAGCAAAGCGCTTGGAGTCTCTTTGTTCCTTTGAAGTCATTGCTAACTGTGATAGTTTAGATGTGTGAACATTAACTTCACTATCCCCTTCCTTCTGAGGAAGTTCACCAGTTACTCAGACGTCTTTTCAAATTCCTCTTCATGTGAGAGATGAGACAAAAATAATTTTTGCATATTTTCTTTGAAAGATGAGAGCACTTTGAGCTTTAAAAATTTAGGCTAAAATTTAGGTGCCAATGGGTCATTTTCATATGTGCTGAAGTAAACATGGATACATTAAAATAGAGGTTCTGCTTGTGTGTGGTTTATGCTGCTACAATTTGACTATTTCCCGAGGTCACAGAGTGGGTCAGAGGCAGAATAGCACGAGTATCTCAATGCCCATAAGCAAGGCAGATGTCAGGCTAGGCAGCTCGCTCTCTGCCTCTGGCTTTGCTAATGTAGTAGTTCCTCATAAGTTCATCTTCTGGGCCCTTCAGTCCTCTCTGTGTCTGCGTGAGGAATGGCCAGCAAGTGTGAACTGCCCACAGCTAGGAATGCTTCCTGTCCCCACTTGCTTCCACCTTCAATTGACACTGACTCCTCTCTGTCTTAGCACATGCAGAATGCAATGTCTATTGACCCTTTTTTTTTGAAGTCTTCAGTCATACTAAAACATTTATAGTGTGCACAAAACCCTAGAAAGACATGTTGGTTCCCGAATGTCTCTCGTCACTTGCTGAAACCTAAGGATGGTATGAGCTATCATGGGGCTTTTAGATCAAGGGCTGCTTAAGTGAAGGGGCATCTCTTGGCTATCAGCCAGCAATTGATGATGCATTAGCCTTCCTCTTCAGGAGATAGCACTGGGTCACTGACAACTTCTTAGCTGCCTGACCCAATATATTAGAAGTAGGCCCTGGCGTGGCATTAGGGGGTTTGCTGGCTATCTTAGGCCTGGTGTTGGTTGTTTGTGGAAGAGAGTGGAGCTAGAACTCTCAAACATGGCTTGTAACTAAAGGGGCTATAGAGTTCCATAGTGTGCCTGTGTTGATGAATCCTGGAGTCGCCTCAGATTAGACTAGAGGGGCAGGAGAAGGGTGTGGCATTTGATAATCTAGGAGCTAAGAAAGCCTACTGCATGTGACCTCACACTGGACAGGAATTGTCCTCAGCTCTCCAGCTTGGTGTGGTGTTTAGCACTTTAGAAGCTAACATATCAATGTGTTAAATGTTGGAAACAGCTATGAATAGCAACAGGCTGAATATAGAAGGGATTACTTCAGGGGAGGGCAGTAAAAATCAAAGCCGGGGTGAAGGAGTTCTCAGAAGCAGGTTTGCTCATGAGCTCTGGAGGGCAGATGTGTCTCCGTGTCAATCGAATTCAGAATCTAAGCCTAACACTTCAAATCCAAAATACCATGAAGTGTGCACATGACTTTTCTTGTAGCTACAGTCTTACTTATTTCTTCCTTATGATTGAGTTAACAATGGTAATATTTTAAACAAGTCTTATATAACCAGCATGGCCTGGAACTCACTCTGTATCTGAGAAGGATCTTGAACATCTGATCCTCCTACCTCCACTTCCCGAGTCTTGAAACAGAAGGCTTGCATTACCACATCAGGTTTATATGGTACCCTGGATCAAACCCATGGCTTTGGGCACACTGGCCAAGTGCCCTACCAATTGAGCTATGGTCCCAACCCAGCAAAAGCATTTAAAATAAGCAATTAAACCAAGGCTTCTTAAAGCCCAGTAGATTTGGTGACTAGAAAGCATATGTTATTGGCCGTAGATTCTGTTAAATTGCCCTTCTCTAGAACATGTGGAGATATATGCTTTCTTAGATTATATTAAATTATGTAGTGGAATGTGGGAATGATCAAGACAATGGTGCAGTGACCTAAGGACAGAAATGCCTCATGAGCATTTAAAGAAGCATTCCTGAGTGGCATTAATTGATGGGAAACTTTTCTTATGTAATCTCATGTGGGAAAGCAATAAACTATTTTGGTACAGATGGAGGCATATAAATGAATTGAATGAACATTTCCTATAAAATTGTGAAAACACACAGATGTGTTTTTGGCACTTGAAGTGAATGATCATGGACAATAGGTGATCAAGATGTCCATGGTACAGTACAGTTTGCATCCTTTTGGATCTGTTTTTGTGATAAACTGAGGTGACAGTCTGCTCTAGAATGGCCCCACAGGGGTTCTTGTGGGTCCCACGTGCTCTTGAACTATGATTAAGCACTGTCTGGACAAAGTAGCTGCCACTGAGGAGGACACCACAGTGAGCCTTGTCTGGTTTGCATGGCTTTTCCAGGCGGAATCCAATCATCCCCAACCTCCTATTGCTCCAGCCACTTTATAGGCTGCCTTGAGTTTCTGCTTCCCGAGCCTTCCTTACTGCTGCCCTGTGAAGAGGCCTCTTGATTTATTAATCAATTAATCAGTGCATACCAAGGAGCTACTCAGGGTAGTTAGACAGGGAAAACAAAGTGCTGGGGCTCATCATCCAGACAGATCATGATTAGGGATGAACCTCCCACTGACCGATCGTCCTGCCCACCATGGCTGCCCCGAGTTACCTTCCAGACACGTTACTCTTCCAGATGGGCCTCGGATTCATAAAACTGACACCACTTTTCTAAAGGGTGATTTTTTTTTTTTTGGCATCCCAGAGGAAAATGATTCCAAAGATGAGCCTCATTCATTACTCACAATAATTGTTGAGCCTTGCAAACTCTTCCAGACCCAAAACATGCTGTGGCGGGTCTGCTCATCTGTCCATGGACAGTATTGTCCTATCCTGCTTTCCTCACAAATGAAGTCCTGGGGACGGAAGGACGTTACAGCAAGGGCAGGACACAGTAGCTGCATGACTGAGAAGAGGTTCAATGTACTGAGCACGTTGTCTAAGGGCACACAGAACCCCCAAGGTCACAAGGAACAGAACTGGAAAATATGTTGACATCCATTCACATTACCAGGGCTGTATCTTTATGTAATCTAGTTTTGTGGAAGTTAAAGCAAATGAATGAGAGATGGAGTCCTCATCACCCCCACCTCTCTCTCAGATATGGCCTTGGAGCATGAGATACAGGAGTAGGGGTTGAGACAGAGGCCTTACGTCATAGCCCAGGCTAGCCTGGAACTTAGAGTAATCCTTCTCAGCAATTCTAGTGCTGCCATTCACAGGTGTGAGCCACTACACCTGGATGATGAATTTTCAGTAGTAGGTTTTGGTAAAACTTGTGGAGGAAGTATCTTGGAGTGTTCAGGAAGTGAGAAGGACAATCCAGAAGATGGGTCCTCATGAGGCTGGTGACAGATCTGTTTGCCTGCAGAGGCATGCTGGCTGCTAGAGTAGGCTGGATCCTGGATCTAGAATCTGTTGGTTAGCTTTCTTTCCTATGGTGCTGACTTAGCACATGTGCTGCTGAGGCCAAAGTTTGGCAGAATAGGATATCTGTTTCTGGTCACAAGTGACACTTCTGTCCCTTGCCGGTTCTCTGCTGTTGAGAATGAGGTACTCACACCCACCATGCTGAACTAGGGAGGAAGCAGATTGTAATTATTTAGTGGACGTAGGAGAGTCTAAAATATTCCCCATTAACTGGGTGGAAGGAACACCATGAGAGTGTGTTCTGTTTAGTATCTTTAAGGTTTTCAGCACCAAACTCCTGCATAACATCTGCCATCTAATGCTTCTCCTGCTCTGGCATCTTCCTGGTGATGCCGATCAAACAGTCAAATCTTTGGGTGGCAGATGTCTGAACTGGATTTACCAGCATCAAGTTACAAATTGCTTTTTTCTTTCCTGCTTGTGTGTTCTGTAGGACCCTGCTTTCTCTGCTGTGATTCACGACAAACTCCAGGTCCCTAATACCATCAGGAAGTCGTGGAATGACCGAGACAACCGCTGTGACATTTGTGCCACACACCTGAACCAGCTGAAGCAGGAAGCCATCCAAATGGTGCTGACCTTGGAGCAGGCAGCTGGCAGCGAGCGCTATGATGCCTCTCCCAGCTCACCCCCTCCGACCTCCAACATTCCTACATTGGTGGGATCCCGGCACATGGGTGGGCTCCAGCAGCCCAGGGAGTGGGCCTTTGTGCCTACTCCCTATGCCACCTCTACCTACACAGGCCTTGTCAACAAACACAGCAGCAAACCCAACAGCCTTGGCGTCAGCAACGGAGCAGAAAAGAAGAGTGGATCCCCAACCCACCAGGCCAAGGTCAGCCTCCAGATGGCCACTAGTCCCAGCAATGGAAACATCCTCAACTCAGTGGCCATTCAGGCTCACCAATATCTGGATGGCACTTGGTCCCTTTCAAGAACCAATGGGGTTACCCTGTACCCCTACCAGGTAAGCATCCCTATAAGCAGGGAAGTGCAGGGGTTTCCTCCCTAAAAGTGAAATGAGCACATACCTACTCCATATGTCCCTCTAGAAGTCAAAGTTGAGACAGAGGAGGCTGTATCTTCTTTCTCCTTCTGGAAGTTCCTAGCTCAATGCTTCATGCTTCCATGTAACACCTCAAGGTTTTCACCAAGAATCTTCAGCCAGACCTGCTTGCTCGGAGAGACTCTCTGTCAACTTCCAGTCCTACCCTCTTCTTGCTTAGCTAATATCTTCTCCCTAAGAGGTCTTATTAGTTCTGACAATGCCACAGGCCTCCTAGCCATCAGCTTTACTATGAGGTGTAGTGATTGAGAGCAAAGACCTAAAAGTGCTTGAACTAGGCCAACCCCCTGACCTGTACACATACTAGCAAAATGACTTTGCACAAAGGGATTACCCTGTCTCAGGCTCAAATCTCTCACTTTGGAATTGATACAATAGTCGAAGGATTAAACAAAGATATGTCTGTAAGACATATAGTACATTGTCTAGGATATGATCTGGTATTGTGCCTGATAATGAGAGGTTTAGAAATTAAGACAAATAGGTAAGAACATTTTGACCCAAAGACTGCAGTAGCTCCCTAAAATTAGGATTTTTAAAAAAGCAATTGATGAGTTAGTCAGGGTATCACTAACAATTTAGATGGAGTTTATTGTTGTGTTGTTTATAGATGGAGGTCTGTGTTGGCATCCCGTTGTCACTATCTGTATCTTCTGAAAAGGTTGGAGAAGAACCTCTTGTACCTTGGGGGACCTTTACTGTCTTCTACTTGAGTTTCATCTAATATGTTGGAACTGGTCACAGAAGGTTTCCCTGCTTGGCTGTCTCTTTCCTCCTGTCCCCCTTTAGGTACTGAAATGAGCACATACACACCAGGTCTCTATACGAAAATAAGAACAGGTCTCAAATCTGAAGAAAATAAATAGTTCTTCTTTAGACATGGTAGTATATACCTGCACTCCCAACACTAGAAGACAGAAGAATCTAGAGTTTCAGGCCAACCTGGATGATAGAGACAGTTCAAAGCCAGCCTGAGGTACAGAGTGAAGTCTTGTCTCAAAGACAGCAAAACCCCCAAACACAAACTAAATCAACCAAGCCAAAAGATGAGAAAAATCATTAGTTCTGATTTTTTTTCAGGGAGCTTTCTATTGGATGAAGGTCAGAGTCAACACATGTCCTCTGTCTTCTGTGTCTTGACTGTCATTGATGTGGAAAGGTGGCTGTAGCTTCTCAGATGTGCTGTGTCATATGGAGTGAGAAGCCTTCCCTTATCATATAGGGACCCAGGCATCCTTCATCAACGGTGTCCCCATCCTTCAGGGGCCTCAAGGTCTTCTACTAGATCTTCTGTAACCAGCCAAGAAATGCAGGGTGTGTGGTGTGTGTGTGGGGAGGGGCTCCCGTTGTGGGTTTGAGGCCTAGCCTGGGTATACAGTGCTTCCATTCATACGCTACCATCAGGAATCCAGTGTTCTAGCCTCACTTCCCTGCAGGAGAAACTGGGAAAGCCAACCCATCCATGTGCCCAGAAGAAAAACAAACCAACTGAAGTTACACAGAGCTGTTTTGTGACCTGAGATGAAAATATGGAGACGATAAAAAGACCTCAATGTGTCTGATCAAATGTGAATACTGTATAGTTCCCCCAAAGAATTTTTATTTAACTGTGCAGCGGGCCTGCAAGGCAAGAAAGAGATGGTTAGATCTTCTTATTGTAATCAAGGAACATGATGCTCAGAGAAAGTGAGTGACCTATGACTACACAGCCGAGCACAGACCAACACTAGCTTTCTCTTCACCCTGGAACCCGTTTCCCAAGTGTGTTGCTTCCATTCTCTTTGTTTTGGCCCTGTGTGATCCCGTCAGCGATTTTCCCATACATGGCTTCCTTTGAGACCCAGAGCAGCAAGAAAAGCAATCCTTATTTTGATCCACAGGGGCTGAGCATCCATTTGACTTTTAGGTGAAGTTTTGTATGGTTAATCTACATATACCACAGTATATCATACAATTATATATTTATATACTGAATAAATAGGAAAAAGAACCAGTAAGGAAACATTTAAGGAGACTTTGTAGCCTAGTCTTGAAAGTCACTGCATAGGGCTGTGTGTAAGTTTTCGTTTCTTTTCTCTTCTTTTCTTTCTTTTTTTTTTTAAATTTGGGGTTATTTGTATCTTGACTCTCTGTGTGTGTGTGTGTGTGTGTGTATGTGTGTGTGTGTGTATGTGTGTGTGTGTGTGTGTATGTGTGTGTGTGTGTGTGTGTGTGCTTGGTATCCACAGAACCGAGAAAAGGATGTTCGATTTCCTAGAACTAGAATTACATACTGTTGTAAGCCAACATGGGAATGTTGGGAATTGAACCTGGGTCCTCTGCACAAGCAACAGGTGGTCTTAACCACTGAACTGTCTTCCCAGCATCTGTGGTAGTGTTCCATCATTATAACAGATATAAAGAACAATTCGCTGACAGAAGAGAAATGTTATTGTACTTAACATTTTTGAGATGTCAGTCTGTGGTCAGCTGGTCTCTGTATTAGTTACATTCCTTGCCACTCTGACAGACAACTTAAGGGAGGAAGTTTTATCTTAGCTCATAGTTGAAAATGATACAGGCCATTATGGCGGGAAAAGCATGAAGGTGAACCATTCTGGTAGTATGCGGCTGGGATGTCTTCTTTCCTTGTATCTTGACAGAACAGGGGCGAAGATAGGAATTTTGGTGCTAATCTGGCTTTCTCTTTTACATAACTATGGTCAAGGTTGGATTTGACTCCTGAGTTAATCTTTCCTGAAATAAGGCCACAGATATGCCCAGAGGTGTGTTTCTCGTGAGTTTCTAAACCTCATAGCTGTGGTGAGACAAACTATTTGCCTAATTGCTGACAGAGGATCCCAAAGCTTGCTCAAAGCATGCTCCCAATGACTGAAAGATCTTGTATTAATCTCTACTTCTTAAAGATTCTACCATCTCCCAGTGGTGCCATTCTAGGACCAAGCCTTATCATACAGGCCCCAGGGGAATAATCAATTCCCAAACCAGAGCTGTCAAGGAACAGAACATGTCTTTTTCATTATGGAACATTTTGATTTTTTACAAAATTGTTTATCATTGAAAATGCACAATACATTCAAATTTCTTTTTAAATTTATAAGAAGTAAAACATCCTTGTTTTAAAATAAAATGGAGACCATACGAAAAAAATTAGATGTGATTTCCAAAAGCCCATAACGCATAGAAATGCATTATTTAGTCACTTACAATTTGTAAACTTGAGATGAGACCCAGCACTTTGGCTTCTGCTTCATCGACTGGGCATATTTTCCCATGGTGTTACTTATTTTTCTGCTGATTTAGCACCTGAAAGGCCCCCCTTTTCACATCTAGCACCAGTATGTTTAATGTTACCATGATAATCTATATTGATGGATATTTATTCTATGAAGGCATTCTAATGGATCCAACAAGCATCACTATCAGAGTTAGGTTTTGTGAGTATGAATTGCATGCTCAGGAGAATAGCCTTCCTCTTAGGTGGTGTTTTTACCATGTCTCTAATAGTGCTAGCTGTTACCCAGGCAACTCCCATCTCACCGTCCACACTAGAAGCCATGAGAGCCAAGAGCCAATATATGGACTACCATATACACCCAGCTGTTGCACCATTACTGATGTCACAAGGATAATGGGTTAGGACCACAGCTGTAATACAAAATACCAAGGATGGAGACATATGAGAGGGACAATCTACAAGATGCCTAAAAGGAAGGGTGGGGTTTTATAAGATATTCACAATAATTCTAACTTTCTTCCGTCCCATCTCAGATGAAAGAGAATTTCCTGTATAAGAACCAGTATTTTTTTAATGCCCTTTGTCATGGAGTAGGCACTGTGCTATTTGTTGGGTGGGGCTGCCTCCTTAGGCTAAAAACCCAAGTTCCTGTCCCGTGGTCTTCACAGTGAGGGAGAAACCAGGCACATTACACATGATGAGGTTGTCAGGTAAGTACAAAACTGGGGTGGTGCTTGGCCATTCTGAGACTGAAGGGGAACTGGAATCCAACTCTAGTTGCAGTTTAAAACCAGATTCAAAGATGATGTGGATTCCTTTCTTGATATTATCCTGGATACATTTTATTGGCAATGTCAGAGCTGACCAACTCATGTGTTTTCCCCTGAGTAATGATTAAAGGGACCAGAGGAAATCTCTCTGGGATAAAGAGATTTGGGGTCTGGCTATGAATCAGTATCCCACGTGTTTTGACTCTATCACCCTGATGCCCTGAGGCATGGGCTCTGCGTCTGGCAGACTGAGTGTCTCCTGTTGTGAACATCTCCCTGCAGTAAATATTCTGTAGTCCATGGTCTAGCCAGCTCGTCAGAGATGGTTGACTGCTCTGAAAGCCAGCCGCAGTTTCCTTGTTCACCCACACTCCCACTTCCCTCTGTGGAGCAGATCTCCTCTGGCCCAGAGCCAGAATGCTCCTTGAGCAGGGAAGCATCTAGAGTTTAATGAGTGTTGAGGGTATGGCTCCACTCCCGGGAACCTGAGCCGGGGAGATACTATATAAGGAAGGGGAGACTATCCTTCTGAACCTCAGCTGCAGTAAGGATGACGACAATGAGGCTAGGCTTCCAACACGGAGCCTATATCCTTTGTGAAGTTCCTGCCTCACAAGAGGAAAGAAAAAAAAAGAGTAATTAAGGAGGCAGTGAGATGACTTCAGAAATGCTAAATCACAAGTGCAACTTCTTGTGAAATATCTTTGAGAGTTGATTTCAGACGAGAACATGAGGTGAGTCATTTCAAAGCCTGACTTTCTTCTATTTGCTCTGTATAAATATGCACAAATCAGAGCGTGCCTGTCGACTGTCCTTTGACCATGTGAGGTTTGACACTAAAAGGATATATCAGCCCTCCTGCTCATCTATAGATTAATTATTTCCTTTGAACGGCAGCTGCTTTGGCCCCCATAAACTCTGAGCACAGGAAAAAGAATGTGTTTGTATATTTGGCCACTTATAGTACTACTTACAGTAGATTTCTCAAGGATGTGAAATCTAGGTTGAAAGTTCAAAGGAATGGACACATCTTATGAATGGTGGATAAGGACTTGGTCAGAAAGGAGTTCCCAGACTGTATCAGGATGCTTAAATCTGGTCATGAATTTTGTGTGGTTGGCTAAGGAAGGGCCCTGAGAGGTGTTCATGTTCAGGTCAATTTGTAGGTCAGTCTGCGGTTGGGGAACCCTAATTAGGATTTGTGGGCTCCATGAAGGATCTTGAAGTTGTCTGAGATTATCCAAGTGGACCTGATGGAATCACAAGTGTCCTGGTAAGAGTGAGGCAGAGTCAGAGAGGAAAAGTTGAGAGGAAGCCATGCTCCTGGCCTTTGCAGAAGGGCCACAGCACAGGGAGGACAGACACCTGTAGAAGCTGGAAGGTGAGGAGGCAGATTTTCTCTCAGAGCCTCCAAAGGAACTAGTTCTTCAGGTCGCCTCAGACTTCTCCACACTATTAAGATAATAGATCAGTGCTGGTTTGTTCCAGTGGCCTTAAGGAAGCATTTGGTAACTGACAGCCTGATAAGGGCAAGTCACAGGAGGTTTGCAGACCTGAGAGATGATGAAATATGTGGGCTTTTCGTCCCACACCAGCAACTACCTCACCCACTGTGTTGGTCAACACACCAGTAAGTGGGGTTATTTCATTTGGCTGCCTCCACAGAATGAGAGGCTGCTCATATGGCCCTGTTGCTTTCCATTTGTCTCAGATTCCCCTATTGTTACAGAGTCATAATAACAGGCGAGTCTCAGCTGCTCTCCACTGGCATCCAGGGATGATCACTGTGTAAGTCTCTCAGAGTGTTGAAAGTGCAGAAGCCATTCTGGGCTGGGGGCAGAGAGCCTTAACTGGCACACAGGGAAGGATGTTTCTCTTTTCTATCGAGCCTTTGGAACCAAAAGAACAGGGTCTCATCGGACTGCTTCAGAAAGGAATTCTCACCTTTTCTGGTATCTTAAGGATTAAATGTATTTGAAAGGCCTTTGGGAATTATAGACCCGAACATAAGTACTGTCTCACATGAGATTTTATTAGTAAGTTGAAGACAGGCCCTGGAGATCTAAAACAGAGGAATGGACAGTTTGCTTCTTTGAAAGTGGAATTTTCAACTATTGGCTACACACTAGAATCCCCTGGGAGATTTTAAAAGAAATTCTCAAAGTCTAGGTCACACCCCAGTTCAACAAAATGATAATATCTGAGGATGAGACCCAGGCCCTGCTTTGAATTGTTGAGGCCTAGCCTTAAGTAATAAGTCACCTGTCACTAGCCTCATAACTCCCTGAAAGCACCAGTGAACTCATGTAGGAAAGTATCGCACTGTTACAACATGCCAGAGGCTAGCGACTTAGAAGGGAGAAAGTGGGAGGGGATTTCTCACTGTGCAAGCATGAGGACTTGGGGTCTCCAGATTTCATGCACAATTGGATGTGCAGTGCTTGCCTATTATCCCACTACAGTGCGATGGGAGCTAGAGACAGGAGATCCCTGGAAGTGTGCAGGCCAGCTAGCCTGGTGCATAGAGTGGCACACACGAGATCCTGTCTCAAATAAGATGGAAAACGGGGTCTGACACTCAGATTGTCCTCTGATTTCACATGTGTGGCATGGCATGCACATGTCCATATGCAGATATACATTTGTACACATACACACATACAGCATATATGTACACACACACACACACACACAGAGAGAGAGAGAGAGAGAGAGAGAGAGAGAGAGAGAGAGAGAGAGAGAGAGAGAGGCGAATGAGAAAGAGAGAAAGAGAGAGAAATAGAGCAAGAGAGGGAGAGAGAGAGGGAGGGAGAGAGGAGAAGAGAATGAGAAAGAGAGAAAGAGAGAGAAATAGAGCAAGAGAAAGAGAGAGAAAGAGAGAGAGAGAGAGAGAGAGAGAGAGAGAGAGAGAGAGAGAGAGAGAGCAGAGATCATTAAAGGAGACAGTTTTATTTTGGTTTATGGCTTCAGAGTCTTCAGCCGCTGATTGTTCAACCTTGTGTCCTTGCCATGCTACAGCAATGGTAGGCGAAGGGTTTGTGGAGTAGGTAGCTGCTCAGCTCATGACGGCCAGGGAGCAAAGAATGCAAGAGGAAGATGAGGTTCCAAGGTCATCCTCAAGGGCATCCTCAGTGACTTATCTTCTCTCAGGGCTCCACCTCGTAAAGGCTCTGCCACCTCCCAGTAGTGCTTTGATGAATACCAAATCTAGAGCAAAAGACTTTGAGGGGAAGAGCAGTGTATTAGCTTCTTAGGGTTGTCACAACAAATCATCACTGACTAGACTGCTTGGAACAGATAAGGTTTATCTCTCAGTTCCGGAGGCTTTGAGCCTGAGGCTCTGGAGGAGCAGAAAGCTTTCCTTACCTCTTTTAGACCCTGTTGCTACCAGGCCTTTGCTAACCTGTGCTATAGCACCCCATCTCTGCCTGATTCCACACAGTCTTGTGTCCGGCATTCTCTCTGTTGTAGGGAAAGACACAGGTCATTTGATTTGGAACCCTTCTCAATCTAGTATGGTGTCTTCCCAATCTTTAGCTAACCATATCTGCAATGACTCTATTTCCAAATAAGGTCATATTCTGAAGTGTCACATGGACACAAATTTGGGGCAAATTCTATGTAATGGTTGACAGAGAGATAGACAGGTGAAAAGGGAAGCTGAGGGTGAGGAAGTGAAGTTAGCCAAGGGCTCTTTCCCAGGTACTCACAGCTGGGTTCCCACTCTGTGGGTGGTAGAGACACAAAGGGAGCAAACATTAAAAAAGACAAAGCTAAGAGAGAGAGGGAGGCGATTTAGCCACACACAGCCTTATGAGCCAAGAGGACTCCAGAGCAGACAATGTAAAGCGGGCAGCTAAGAAGCCCAGAAGTGGGCTTCCTGGGGGAAGGGCCAGCAGGAACACACTGTCCTCCCCACCCAGTGCAAGCCCCTTCCAGACACACACAGCTCCCACACAGCACTTCTACAGCCCCCTCAGGGAGATCAGCTGGAGGGTCTAAGCTGACAATCCTGGAAGACACGTTGAGTTCACTTGGTTAGAGCAACTTGTGGTTTTTTTCCTTCTTCAAAAATATTCCTAGATTCTAGAAAGAGGCTGGAAATAATAAGGAAGATGCTTTGTCTGCCTCAGAACCTATGGAATGGGTGGGATGGGATGGGCCAATGGACAGAGGGTGTTTTGGCTTGTCTGCCCCATCTCGGTTAAGTTAAGCTGGCTATGAACAAAGCTGAGCATCGCCACACTGTGGGGACTGTGGTCAGCATGGAGACTGTGGACAAGCACACACTCTGCATCTCTTCTTCCAGCTATCTTCTCCAGGATGTCTCCAGTGACAGAGCTTTCCCTTCTTATAGAGTCAAGGTGTATGTTGTCCACAGTGGGCTGGCCAAGTTAGACTAGGACAGTTGTGGTTCCTTTGAAGGTCCTCAAGGGTGCTAGGCATCACAGATCTTCTCCAAGTGTCACACAGTGAAGAGTGAAGAGCTGGGGTCCTGCTAGACTGACCACTCACACACAGGAACATCTCCCCTTCGCCATAGCCCTCCCTGCTATGGGGCCTCCATGGGGCCTTCTAACTGTGGAGACTTTGTACTTTCTCCTCAGTAAAGTTGCAGTTGTTGTGGGAATGAGATGAGGGTCCTTGATGTGGCCCTGGGTGTAGCACCCAGTAGCCTCCATGACACTTACTGAAACTGGAAGGTCGTCTTCCTTCAGGCAGGTCACATGCTGAGCTGAATAGACTCAGTGTGGCCCTTTCAGTAAAGAGTTCACAGTAGCTGAAGAAACAATACCCAAACCATCAAGTCGGTATGGAAGCCATAGCCCTCCGTGTGTTTTCCACAGAGCACATCACATCTCAAATGAGAGTCTTATATTTTAAGTAGAAATGATTCTCTTCTGCCATTGGTGGACAAATAGATAAAATACTGGAAGACTCCTTGGCCAACTTTCTCCCATGTTTGGAGGCTTTTTAAGGTGGAGGGGAAACATATTATTTAAACTCCATGAGGGTCATAGAGAAGGCAGATTTAAAATAATCCAAAAGAGTAAACACCCTCTTATTTGGGGCCAATGTTGAAAGAGCCAAGCTTCAGAGATGAAGATGCACATACACAGAGACAGGAAGTCTGAGCCCATCCTTCCTGCTTTCCTAATTAGTCACTGAGTTTTTAATATCTTTGCTTTATCACTCACTTACAATTTAATAAAATACAAATTTTCTTTTTAACAGAATTTATAATGTAGCGTTTTCAATAAACTGGAGAACTTACAGTTTCCTCCCCAGTGAACCCACCCTGGACATCCAGCTAATTAATATCCAATCGAGATGCTACTGTGCTAACAGTCTTTAGCGTGACAAATTAGCCTGGCTCTGTCTTAGAAAGATATTTGTGAGGATTACTAATGAGTGTATTTCGTATGCCTAAGTCACTCCCGGGGAGTAATTTGGATATTCAGGAAGTATATTAGGCACCATTTTAGGGACTGTGGAGGCTACTTAGTATCTTAACTACATCACCCATGGCCTCAGAGAGTTAGCCCATCCTCAGCGTAGCTCAGGTGAGTGCCTGGGAATAATGGAGACACTGGGGAGGAACAGGAACCTTATTAACAACGGCCAGGTCTGCACTGATGGCCGTGACCAGAACTTGTCTAGTGGCAGGACCAATATGAGCCAACCTAGTAGCTTCCATCATCAGGACAGGGCTGACTCCCAGTGTGGATGCAACAGAGAGGAACAGGATGGAAAGGAGGAACAGGCCCATTTACTTGTTCACACATTCTTGGTTACAGCAAATCTCAGGAACCAGGTATGCCCTCGTGAATTATAGGTAGCATGACCCAGACTCAGATGTGTCAACTGACCTGCCAAGGTCACCTAGCTGGGCCTCAGACATGACAGAGATGGACGGATGTGGGCCTCCTATACTCTAGTTTGTGCTTCTACCACTGTAATGAAAGAAGAAGGACGCTTCTTCCATGAGGTGACCACACAGGTGACCCAAGACACCTGTGGCACACACTATTGTAGAATTTCTTTGGGGTGCTTCTTTATGCAACTAGAAGGTTTTACTTGTGTCACTCTGTACAAAAGTATGGACATAAAAGCTTCGTGTTGATGTTCCTCATTGCAAGGTAGGGAGGCTGGTAGGGATAAAAGGGGAGGCAGATGGGGTCCAAAAAATTCAGAGAGGCCTTGTAAGCAATGCTGCCATCTAGTGAGGTGAACATTAGCTTACCTAAGAGGTGGACTTAGTGGAATCATGTCAAAATGTTTTTCCTGATGAAAGTGTGAGGAAACAGAACACCATCCATCAGGAGACCAGGATTTGACAGAGTGGCAAATGTTTAAATTGGCTTTCCAGACATGTATTTTGGGGAAAGACCTTGTTGCTGGAATCTTCTGGGGAAGACAGATCTGTTTAGCATAGTATTCTGGCTTGCTTATCTATGATCCGAACAATATTTGTTGTGCACAGGGAATGATATACTCCGGACTCCCCAAACTTTTGTCAGCAAATATTTAACTGAGACCCTGTCTCAAAATAAGAAGGAGATGGGAACAAAATGCTGGTCTTGAAGGTTCATGTTACAGGGATCCTGGCTTTAATTTCCATCACCACACATTGGAGTGTGCGGTGACAGGGAGAGGGAGACGGGGACACATTTCTGTACAAACAATGATAAGTTTCATGTTAGGAATTAGCTTGGTCCAGAGTCACTGGTTTTGTCTGGCTGAGAGCATTAAGAAGCCCCGTGCAGAATTGTTCCTGCTTAGCTGCCTAGCCCTTGGCCTTGGTTTTCCTCTCCTTTCTTGCTTTGCCTGGAAGCATGCAACCATCATAGCTGCAAGGGCTACTGGTCTAGGATTGTAACGGCTCCTCCATTCCCTCCCCTCACGGTTACTGGTATCTCTGAAGGTAAGTCAGTGATATGTAAAAGAGCCCTCAGTGAAAATCAGTTAATTTTCTTATTTATTAGAAACTTATATGAAAGATTTGGCCCAAAAGAAAATAGGAAGCCAAGCAGTCTCCTCACTCAGATACTGCTAATCCTTTTGCTTCTGCAGAGCAGCTGTAAAGTAAATGGGAAATGAGCCAGCATAGCATTGAGGGCTAACTGGTATAGAGTCAATAAATATTTCCCAAGGTATGTATAATCTCCTTGTAAACATTATAGACAGATTGCGCTTGACCCCAGACCAGGAAGCAAATCTGGGGCAAGGGTTCAAGGGGACGGAGATAAAAGCAGATCTGTAAACATGGGCTGTCATCATGAGAATAGGGTGTTGGGAACTGGAGAAGATGCAGAGGAGAAGGCAGAACATTTAAAAAGAGCAAATCATGGACTTTCCTTTTAGTACTACTATAAGGCTCCTGGTTGCTGGGTGATGTGAAGTGGCAGGTAGCTGTGACTTGGTGGGTTCAGGGGAGCATGTCACTTGAGCAGACTCAGAGAAGGAAGAACCAATTATGGATTTAGGAGGGTGATCATCACAGAGGATTATGGGTATTGTAGGTGTTTAAGGAGAAGCCAGAGACCTTGAGGATTGATCTTGTGAGGGACAAGTTGGGGAGAAATGAGGACAAGGCCCCCAGTCCTGTTTGTGCCGGGTGTGGACAAGATGCTTAGCTATTCACAAGTGAGGGAAGACAGGAGGCCCAGACTGGTGGGCAAGAGCTCATGTTTAAGACATGTGAGGTCTTGTTTATTCTGGGACCCTCTGGTCTGGAGACAGATATGCCTGAGGATCTAGTTAGGCATGAGGATTCCTTGTGAGTTGAGGAGGGGCACAACGGAGCCTAGCCATGCAAGAGAAAGTTATAAAGATGCTTCTGGAATTCAGGTCTTCCTAGGTGGGGAAGAAAGGTCACAAAGAGCTCTGGAAAGCATGTCTTCTGTGTCTCATTGTTCCCTTTTCTGTACAGTCAGTCACCTCACACAGGTACCTACCCCAAGAAGTAGTTGGTAGTCTCTGATCACACCATAGCAGTGCGCACATCCATTCATCCATTCAACAAGCATTTGTTGGATCAGCTACAATGGAGACACAAAGGGCTGTCTTCAGACAGTGGTGGTAGACAAACACAGCCCAAGTGGGTCTTAGTGTGGGAAATCAGTGCTGGAAAACAGAAATTTGGAGTTTCCTCTGTGTGTGTGTGTGTGTGTGTGTGTGTGTTTGCACTCATGCCAGTGGCCTTTCAGGAATGGCGGACTTATGGCTGCAGTTTGTGGGACTAGGCTTCAGGAATCCCTGCTGCCCAGCTCAGTTGCTTTTGTGGAAAACTCTGACCTCTGATGAGATGGCTTATCCTGGCCTCCCCTAAACCCCACCCCGCACTTGCTGTGTCATCAGTAAACACTGCAAAGGTCATAGTGTTCTACTGACCTGGCTTCGGGATCCCCCTGCGTCATCTTCCTGGAAACGAGCTCCTTCTTAAAGCTATCTATTGATAAGTTAGGCAGTGAACAACTAGGCCAGCTAACTGTGGTACACTCATTACCTATTTTGTTAGTCTTTGATGCTGGGAGGAGAAAATGGGTCTGTTTGATGATTGAATTCAGCACGTTATCTCCTTCAGTGTTTCAGACCCACAAAATACTAGGTATTGGGGTCTGGGGACACAAAGACAGTCAGGCTGAGACCCTGTCTTCAGGAGTTTTGGCTCATGAGGCTCTACAATGTGGGATCAGTGTCAATGAATGAGCACAGTTTCAATGTTATAGAACCCAGTGTGAATTCCACTGAACAATCTGGAAAATGAGCTTTTAGTACTGATTATTTACATGCCATGTTTTAGGTGACTTTGTGGATACGAGCAGTAATTGTGAAACAAATCATCACTGTAGACTCCAGTCAAGGCTCCAGTCCACCTTTAAAGCTGTGTTCTGTCTCCCTTATCTGTATGTGATTGGATGACTGTGAGAATTTGGGAGGATAGGTGAGCAGCCTCCTCTATTGCCCCTCTCCCATCTCTGGACATCCACCCTAAACATGGCCAGAGTGCTTGCCTTACCCACTAAATCCTATCTAATACAGCTCTGGTTTGGAGGGCTGGGCTGGAATTCAAAGTCCTGAGATTCCATCCCCTATCCTTAAATCATCAAAAGCACAGGTATTAGCTTTCTTCCTGTTTTTGTTTTTACTTATTTGTTTGTTTATTTTGTGTGTGTGCTCACCTGAGTCCATCTGTAACACAGGAATCGTCCTAACAATGTCTTCGCCGTAGTTATCTGTTGAGAGTTGATCTTCCTGGACAACGGTTCTCTAGCATGAACACATGACCGTTTTCATTGTAGTTTTTAAAAGAAAAACATTTTCCAACCAGAAGATTTACACAATTATTGTTTTTAAAATCTTGTATAGATAAGTTTTTTTGAATGAGTAGAAGTTGGGTAAATAGCTCTCATTGAAAATATGTTCCTCTGGTGAAGACTCAAGAGGAGCGATGCACTCCAATTGCTGAGGAAACAGCGAGCTCCTCCAATTGCTCACTCTGATGTCACAGACCTGATTTGCCCAGAATTGCTCTTTTTCTCCCTTCATCTTGCACATATGATGCTGTTAGCACTTATCGCACTGTTTGAAGACTGCCAAGATAATGACTATGGTAATCAATCTGGCCCCATAGTTTTCCCCCACAAACAGGAGCCTGGCCGGTGTAGCTCATTCCTTCCACTTCTGCTTCTGGCTGTCCCCAGAGGGAAGGGAAGCTGAGTTACTGTGGGAAAACGATGGCTGTGGGGTAGGGGCACTGCTACCCTCTACCCTGCGATGGAGCTGACCTTGCGATTCAATTCTCCAAGGATGGAATTGCAATTAGGAATAATGCCACTTCGAGTCTACAAGTGTCCTAGGAGGGAAGAGATCCAGTCAACACCTTGTTTTTGAGCCTTGGACATACCCAAAACATATTTTAGGTAGTCACTGTGATGCAACAGAATGTTCTAGCCTTTGTCCATTGGCCTCTCTCCCATGACTGACTCTGGGATCGTGAGCACTGGTAAAAAAAAAAAAAGGCAGTGCTCTGGGGTCAGGGAGCCTCCTTTAAAGTCAGTGTCAGATAATAAGTCACATTTCTCCTCATATGCTATTCTCTCTCTCTCTCTCTCTCTCTCTCTCTCTCTCTCTCTCTCTCTCTCCCTCCCTCCCTCCCCCCTTTGTAACTTGTGGGTATACACTGTGTCCACTCACAAAAGAGCCCATTTTCTGGCACGCACATCCACATGCGTACCTGTGTATGCTGTGTACATTCACAAGCCTCCAGCAGAACAGGAGTGAGTTGCAAGTCACCTACCACCATCTCCAGACTTGGCTGGCAGACAGCTGGAGCTCATAGACCTCAACCTCAGACTGACCTTGGATGCCAAGCTCTAGTTGAGCTTCTTGCACAACTGTTCTAGCCCTTTGAACAGCCGAGGCAGTGAATTTTGTCTTGGGAGAATGTTTGTTGCTTATGAAATTTACATTTAAAAATATGATTCTATTAGTGTTTAAAATTAAATTCATACATGCACATAAGTTAGAGTGACATCATTTGTGAAACCTTGAGGTACAAGATGCCCCTCACTGGTAGTACAGCAGGCTTTTCCTGCTTTCTCAAGATTTCTTAAATATTTATCTCCTCGGCATCATGCTCTTCTGCTGACTCCTAAGACTTTGTCACCAGGTCTATGATGTCAGAGCTATTGCCATGGACTTGGGGATGTGGCTCCGAGATAGAATGCTTGCCTGGCATATACATGGCCTTGTGTTACAGCCCCAGCAATGCAAAAATAAACAGCAGTAACAACAAAACCCCAACACAGCCCCTCTGTTTTCCCAGCACACACAGACACTTTGCCCTTTTTTTTTTTTTCGGTGTTGACATTTGTTCTGATGCTGCAGAGGAAATAGAGGGTAAAGCTCCTGGCTTGTTTTTTTTGTTTTTTTAAAGCATGAATCAAAGCAGTAATTATACCAGTCAGGATATTATTTATCACACATTTGGAACATGCTCTTTAACATTTACTTATTATTCTCCCCCCTCCCCCCTCTCTGTGTGTATTAGTGCCCTCACATGCATGCATGCACACACATGACCCATGATGTGCTTGTGGAGGTCAGAGGACAAGTTGCAGAAATGGTTCTTCTCATTCCATTCCATTGATCCCGGGGATTGAACACAGGTCTTCAAGCTTGGCTTCAAGTGCCTTTACACGCTGAGTCCTCTCACTAGCCCTGAGATTATATTTTGAAAACATAATTCCACTGAGTAATGCACTCCATGAAAGAATTAAGAGGATTAATTTTGTCCAGTCTGGACAGACACGTTGACCTACAGCAGCTGGGTGGCATGGGACGGTTGTCTAAAGGAAAGGTATACCTACTTGCCATCTTTGCTAGATTCTTCTTTCCTAGAATAATTTTTGCCTGCAAGAATACCAGACAGACAAACTCTAATTGCTCAATACTAGGGATTTTGAAGAGGGTTTCTCAAAGGAGATGAAAGGGGTTTTGGAAACGACCTTTGGAACATTTTAAGGAAAGCAATGAACAGGATTGCTTTGTTACTCATAAAGTGAGAACTTTCAGCTGAAAGACTGAAGTTCAGAAACTCGATTCCATCACCAGAGCCCCGATACTTCTCAGCCTTAAAAGCTTTCCCTGTGAAGATTCGTGGTGATGACAACAAACGTGACTTGTTGATGCTACATATTGTAATGTGCCAGTCACTGGAAGCTGTTTATAACTCAACGAGCCAACATTGTGCGAGCAATCCCTGTGTTAGGCTACAGATCTTGTAATATAAAATCTGTTTGAAGTGAACATAGGATCCTTTGAAATCTAATGAGTTTTAATACACTAGAATATTTAGTTTCTTTTTAGATTTATTTATTTTATTTATGTATTAAACAAATTAAATATAAGTTCATTTATGCATTTATTTCATTTATTTTTATTTATTATGTTTGGGTGCCTGCTTGTCTGTGTGTGCATCACACATGTGCAGTGCCCTCAGAGGCTAAAAGAGGGTATGAGACTCTCAGACTTTGAGTTGCAGGCAGTTCTAAGATGTCCATATGTGTGCTAGGAACTGAAGCTGGGTCCTCTACAAGAACAGATGGTCCTTTTCAGTGTTGAGCCATTTCTCCCAAACCCAAGTGCACAGTTTCTTGATACAGATCCAGAACGCTCATTTCAGTAAACCTTTAAGAGACTGCTGCTTGTTGAACTTTAGTGTAACATCAAAGAAGACTGTCAGCGATGACATTAAAGGCTGGTAAAAGATTTCCTCATTTCTAAGCAGTTGGCTGGATTTTCTTCATGTATTTCAAATGAAATAACACATCTGGAGCTAGGCCACACAACCTAAGTACCATAAGCAGTACATCAAAGAAATGCATGCAGCTGTGGGGCTAGGGAGACGGTAAGGTCCTTGCCATGAGAACACGAGGACCTGGTTTAGATCCTTAGAAGTCTGGAAGTGGTGCTGTGTATTTGTAATTGTGGTGCAAGAAGCAGAGACAGGTGATCCCTGGGACTTACTGGACAGTTAGTCTAGAGAGACCAATCAGAGACTCTGTCTCAAAAACAAGGTGGATGCCCCTTGTGGAACCAGGGCACCAGAGATTGACCTTTGGCCTTCATATGCATGTGTGTGCCACATGTGCATCTGCCTGAAAAGTGCATCCATGTGTACACGCACAAACTTCTGTAATTGTAATAATAAGAAACATTTCTCCAAACTCTACTAGTTCATCAATAAACTGTCCCCCCCTTTATTGACCTATAGCTCCAGTGGTATAGACTGCAAAAGTTAGCAGTTTGATTCCTAGCACCAACCTCGAGTGCTGATAATATACCATTATGTTCATTAAGCAGATCTAGGCATGTATTTAAGTTGAAAATAAACTCACTATTGGAGAGTTTAAAAGAGGCTCTGATTTTCCAGAATGATTTGGGGGCAGGTTGGCTCAGGGTTTTATCCTGGGATCTTGATTCACTTGAGTTGGTTCATGAATAATATGTTCTCTTCTTCCCAGGAATGGCTTGCAATGAAATGAATATAAACGACAAATGCACATGTGCTAGAGGACTAGTATAAGACCAATGAGGTCACTTCTCTGTTTTGAGAAGTAAAGTACCAAGTAGACTTCCTCTGATCCTTCATGTGTTAGCAAGCTCTACCTTTCTGTAACCAAATAGCTGACACGGCCAAGGTAAAGAGGGAAGGTTTTAGTCAATGTTCATACAAACCCATGGTCAACTTTATGATGAGTAAGCTCTTTGTAGCCAGGAGCACAACGTGGGTCAGGCTGTTTATCTCTTGATGGCTAGGGAGCCATGCAGAGAGACGAGAGAGGCAAGGGTTCCCCACTGTCCAGCAACTGAACTTCTCATCACATCCCACTGGGACTCAGAAAAATAAAGAAGCAAAACAAAAAAAACCGTGTAGTGTTAAACTGAAGGATTAAGTTGCTTACAAGTATGTGGGATTTCTGGGCACATGATGAAGAAAGGCAATAAAATGCTTTTCCAAACTAGTCCCTTTACTGTGTGACCCAGTTATGTAATGCTCTGTAAAGTAAAAAAAAGTTGGCAGGGTCTGAGGTCATCTACTCTTGGAGGGTCCCATGAGCACCCAGAGCCACTGTACGGGTTGATTTAACCATTGACAGAGACTCTGTGGTCTCCTTATGAAAATGAGAGCAGAAGGCAGAGCCCCAGGTTGTTCCTGGGCCCTGTACCCTCTACCCTACTTCTCCCAGAGTATCAGATGGAAGACTTCGAGCTCTCCATAGAGCGGTGAGTTGGTGAGAGGCAAGCCCTTGCCAGAGCTGAACCAAATCAAAAGCAACAGTTTACCTTTTATGTTAAGAGGGATCTTGCTTTCGAAATTAAGCAGAGAGAACAGAGATTATCTTGTACAATCTTGAAATAAAATGTAACTGGGAAGAATTTTCCCATCGTTGTGTCCTCTCTTAAGAGAAGTAAAAATTCGCACATGGATACATATATGCATACATTTGTACATGCACAGTTTTATTTTCTGGGGATAACTTATAACTGACTTAAATGTTACAAGGCTGTAAATGGCATGACAGCTACTCTTATTCCCTCTATTTTCTTAATTATCATCTATTTTTTCTCACTTTTTTCTGAGTAGGAGGTAGACATCATGACTCTTCATACTTAAATAATGTGTACTCCTGGAGAAATGAGCTTCTGTCTTATATAGCGAGAATATAGTTATTGACTTTGGTAAAATTAACATGGATGCCAACATTTATGTAATGATCGTCCGATCACCTCCAGCCTTTTGGCTAAGACCAAGTACAGTTAGTGCCTGCTCTTATCAATTTAATGTGATAGACCATCTGCATTCTAGTCATCTCCCCATGGTCTTCATGGCACTGTTTCCCTTCTCCACATACAACAGTGGTTCTCAACCTTCCTGATGCTGTGGCCCTTTAATACGGTTCTTCATGTGGTGATCCCCAACCATAATTATTTTTGTCGCTACCTTATAGCAGTAAGTTTGCTACTGTTATAAATTATGATGTGAACATCTGTGTTTTCTGATGGTCTTAGGTGACTCCTGTGAAAGAGTTGTTTGACGCCCCCAAGGGGGTCATGCAACCCACAGGTTGAGAACCACTGCTATAGACCACACATTCAGATAAGACTGCACTTAATTGTCCCTTGAAAGCTAAGGCTCTGTTCTCTGGAGTCCAAGGCCACTCCTAAAGCCAGGCATGGTGACACATGCCTTTAATCTCAGGACTTGGATCTCTGTTCCTTCGAGGCCAGCTCAGTCTACAAAGTGAGTTTCAGGACAGCCAGGGATACACCGAGAAATCCTGACTTGAAAAAAGCAAAACACTACTCCCATTCTTTGGGAAGTATTTTTGTTATCATTTTGTCTGCAATGCTTGGATTTGAACCCACAACCTTGCTTGTGCTTAGGCAAGCACTGTGCCACCAAACCATGCCTCCTGGGTTGGTTTTTTGGAGACAGGCTATTCAGTACCTAAATTGTCCTAGAACTTGTGCCCCCACTTCCTGAGTGCTGAGTGTGCATCATCAAACTCAGATCTGTTTGTGCAAAGTGCGTTCTTTCATGTGTGAAGAGCTCCGGATGTGCATTTTTCCATGCTTATGGTTATTTGATCTAAAACAGAAGCACCAGCTCCTATGAGGTCCTTCATGTTTGTCTATTGCAAAACTGACCCACTGTCAGGGTTTCCTTACTCCAAGAGGAGAACAAATCATTTGAGACCCTCTGTTTTATATCGAGACAATACATCTTATGAATCCAGCAACCGCTTTATTTATTTGAGGTATTTATTTGAGGCTCCTCTCTCAGCATTTTTATGCTTCTGATGAGTCAAGGGCAGTAACTTGTATGATAATTGAGCATTTCTATGTCAGCAGTGCTTTAGTTGGCTCAATCAAAAGGGACATTCAGCAGTTCTGGTCCCCGCCGTTCCAACAACCTGCTTAACATGCATCAACATGCATTATTAATTACAATAGCACATCAGTAAAAACACTGGTGAGACACAATGCACATTAGAATTATTGAGGTGAGTTTTAGATATACGGTGACACTCAGGCACAAGAAGCCGATTAAACTGCCGAAGGCTACTGATAAAAGCCAGAGCCACGGTGCCAACTGTCCCGAACTTTTACACTGGATTTCCTTGCTTTCAAAACTCCCTTTATGAATGGCTTCCTCAGTGTCTAAGGATCAAAGAAGTGCTGGAGACTGACTCACACTGACATTTTTTTTGAAAGGTTGCAGAAATCCGTGGCATAAGTTCTTTGAAGAGAGGGTAAAATGTAAGAAGAAATAGGTTCTCACTTTACAAGAGCACTGTTGTCTGTGGAAAGGACTTCAGTGTGGGCTGCAAGGCTGCAGTGGTCTGGAAGGCTGGTGGATGGCAAGGGTGGTGACACTGTCTAATCTACTTCTGGTCTTTCAGGGTTCACCTCACCTTTGCTTACTAATCCCTGGTCAGAGAAGGCAGTAAACAAAACAAGACTTTCAGAAAGACTTGGAATTTTAGTGATTTCTGGTCTCAAAGTGTTCTAATCTCACAGTTTTAACCTGAGTTCTGCTCACAGTGTATAAAGTCATCAGATGGGGTGGACACTAAGGAAGAGCTCAGTGGTAGAGCACTTGTCTGGTGCTTGCTTAGCATTCTTATTAACTGCAAACAGTGGTGTCTTTAAAAACATTCTTCTTTTAGATTTCATTATTTTGTATGTGTATGAGTGTTTTGCCTGCATGTTTGTACATGTACCGTGTGTGTGCCTGGTGTCTGTGGAGGTCAGAAGTGGGTGTCAGATCATTTGGAGCTGACGTTATGGATAGCTGTGAACCACGATGTGAGAGCTGAGAACAAGCCCAGGTCCTCTGTAAGAACGAGCGCTCTCAGCTACTGAGCCATCACTCCTTGCCCACGAGCCTTAGACATGGGAGGTTCAGTATGGTGGCCAATACCTACACGTAGTTACTGACATCTGGGTGGGATGGCTAGTTGAAAGTGACAAGTAGTGACCACTACATCTAATGCAGAAGAAGGAGTGTGTACCACACACTTTTGACTAAAGAATGAATAGGACAGCCGGTGACCCCTTTTGATGATTGTGGGATTCTTGTTCCATTAAGGTCCCTTTAATCAGACTTATCGTCAATTTGCCCCCAATCTTTGATTGGAAGGATCATTGACTATTTTTTTATTTGCCTAAAAAATACATTTGTAGGAAATGTGTAACTTGGTCTTCATGTCGTTCCCCTAACAATTGGAGTAGGGGCTGTCTCTGACTCTGTTATCTGCCATTGGATCCTCCTTTCTTAAGTGGACTTCCTGGTGGGGCCTCAGTGGGAAAGGAGGTGACTTGATGTCCCAGGGTGGAATGGTATCTGAGGGGGCTTCCTCTTCTCCTCAGAGAAGGGGAGGAGATAATGGGGGAGGGATTTGTAGGGGTGGGACTAGGGCTTTGATCAGAGGTAGAGTGAATAAACAAATTAATTAATGAAAAAATAATAAAATTCAGGACACTCTCATTCTTTCAAAACTGACTTATTTTAATAGCTTTTGTGAAAAAAAAACCATCGTATTCATGTGGATGGGAGGCCTGATTCACAGAGTTCTTAGGAGGCTCACAAATGGTGAAAATTATCCAGAAACTTGTGGAAGAACCTGTCTGGTCCCACAGAGAGGCATGCAGGGGACTGAAGGACCCTTAGAAGTCTCAGACCAGCCATCTGCCTCTGTGTTCACACCTTCCTTCCAATAAATGAAGCCATTGGGGAAGATAAAATATTTATTCCTAAGTGTCTATAACTGAATTTATGGCTATAACTTGCTGGATATTATTGCCTATGTAAACCCATGTAACTGTGCACGTAAAACATGTTTTTATTAGTTCCTACATAAAATTTTTATGATAATGGTGAACAAAGGAGCAATTTAGTTTAGCAGAGTTTGTTCTTATTACTCTAGCTTCCAATAGACTAGCTACAGTGCAAACAGCAGCAGTCTGCAGAGGAGGGGTGGGGCTCATGGGGCTCGTGCTCTTGGCAGTGGGCTGGGAAGGTAGAGAGGCCCCCAGAAATTCCTTGGGCTTTAGAGGGGTGAGGCTGCGGAGGATAGCCATTAAATTTCTGCAGGTTGTTGTTGGGAAGCCCTACTCTTTGTTGGTAGCTGTGCAGCATTTAGATTTAGCCCCTGCAAAGGCTTCATAACTACTACTGAAAGAACTCCCACATACTGTATTTCAACCAGAGAATTACAGAGAGAAAAGGGTTCAAGTGGCTTATTGTGGGTCATCTCCCACTCTGGGATTTAAACAAAGCACACACAGAACAAAGTTCCTTTAGCCCTCGTGCCTTCATCTGAGTCTCCCCTGTCTGCAGGGGTTGGCAGGCTTTCTGGATGGAGAGCCCACGCCTTTCATTTCTACTACCGCCTTTTTGTGCTTGACCCCACGAATGTGGCAAAGGATCCCTGTGGTGACCTGGATTGGAGGGAAGTTCCTCTAGAATTTGAAAATAAAGCATCTTCCATAAACATAGCCAGTTTTTTCCTAATGACTAGTTGAAAACTGCTAGTCCATAATCTCAAGTGAACACAGTTCCTGCACTGACATTTAGGGACAAGACTTGACATGTGAAAATGGACTCAGTAATAGCAAGATGTATTTTAAATTGCATGAACTTGGGAATGAAAGACAAAGGATTATTGTCGGCATATAACGCTGAAGGCTATCCTAGAAATCAGCTGAGAAACTGGAGCAGCATGGTGCATGCTGGGTTCACTCTGGGATGAGATCGCTCTGAAGCATTATTTGAAGGACAGCTCAGTCCCTAGAGATCTGGGATGGTCTAGATTCTAGACATTGGAAGTTCTTAAACGTTGGAAGTCTCATGGTCAAGGCATGGAGATGCAGCTTAGTCAGTAGGGTGCTTTCCTAGAATGTAGAGAACCTTTTGTTCAGTACCCAGCAACACAGCATGGTGATGGCACATGCCTGCAATCCAAGCACATGGGAGGTAGAGATTAAGGGTTATTCTTGCTTACATAGTGAGGTTCACCTGGAATGAGATAGGGATAGAGATAGAGATAGAGATAGAGATAGAGATAGAGATAGAGATAGAGATAGAGATAGAGATAGAGATAGAGATAGAGATAGA
>NW_021620862.1:4368184-4377563 GCF_004785775.1 Grammomys surdaster
ATAGAGATAGAGATAGAGATAGAGATAGAGATAGAGATAGAGATAGATAGATAGAGAGAGAGAGAGAGAGAGAGAGAGAGAGAGAGAGAGATAGATAGATAGATCTGGGAGCTAGCTCAGTCTTTAAAGCACACGCCTTGCTCATAAGCATGAGGACTTGAACTTGATCCCTAGAACTCATACTAAAATCAAAGCCAGCCAAGCACGGTATACACTTGAAATCCCGGTGCTGGATAGACAGAGACAGGCAGATCCTTGGGGGCTTGTCTGCCAGTCTATCTTACTTGGCAAGCTCCAGGCCAGTGAGAGACTCTATCTCAAACAAACTAGAAAAGGCAAAGTGGGTGGCTCCTGAGGAATGACATCCAAGGTTGTCCTCTGTTTCTATATGCATGCCCATCACTCTCATGTATACAAACTTGCATGTGTACACAAACATACACACACACACAAGACAACACTGTCAACTCACAGTTGAGAAGCACCTGATTGATAGGTGTACAGTAACATCATTGTAGACAGATGGCCACATGTCTTGTTCTCAGCATATAGGGCAGTGGTTCTCAACCTTCCTAATTCTGTGAACCTTTAATGCAGTTCCTCATGTTGTGGTGACCCCCAACCATAAAATTATTTGCATTGTTATAATGTTGCTTCTATTATGAACCATAATGTAAATATCTGTGTTTTCCAATGGTCTTAGGTGACCCTGGTGAAAGGGGGTTAAGCATCACTGTTGTAGGGGAGTCTACATCACCAGCACAGTAATTGAGACACTGGGTTCCTTGAAGGACTAGTCTATTAGGTCCTTTATTTTCTATGTTCCCGTAGTAGACCTGTTTACTGACTCTCAGATGTGTCTTTGTGTATTTTGGAGATATTTCTTAGTGTTCATTGTCCCTTGCAAGGACTTATGCCTGCACAAACAATATATTACGTGTGCTCATGTGTGTACATTTATAAATGTACATGGTACGTCACGTGTGTGCATCTCTTTACTTTGGTCTCATCTTTTGCTGTGGCCAAAACTTGCTAGATCTTTAACTATAAAATGGACACACCTGTTGATTTATTCTTGCCAAATTTCTATGATTCTGTTAGTGATAAACCCTCTAGAAATGTAAACAGCTCAGTTTTCAACACTTTCATCAAGAAGACTGTGTAGGGTAATAGAGCTTACTCCACAAGGTTCAGTGACACGACCTTCCAAAGTGAAGATGTTGCTATCCACTGGGGAAAGGTTACTACAAGAGGGAGTATCTTTGTCTGTACTGAAAATCACTTTTGGCATGGGTTTCTTTCTGAGATGGCCTGGTTGATTCTAGACCCTGGATGTGAGAACTGAGACCTGTTTGTATGATTACCCCATATACATGGAAACAGCATAGCTTCTACAATTGCTTTCTGTTGAGGATAGTGTCATGGTATATAGGTTGTCATGGGAGGGAGATCATAGGTTTAGCTGAGATATTGTTGTTTTCTCAGAAAAGATTATTAAAGAAATAACTCTGTTTGGGGCCGACTGAAGCAAGACTGAGTTACAAATGCAGTGTAGTCTTTTAACTGAGGAGCGGATGAATAGCTTTTCAAGTGTGTATGAAAGGCAAGAATCTCTAAAGATCAGCTGTTTTAAATAGCACACTCCAGGGACCCAAGGTTTATAACAAAAGGGTAGATATGGCAGAGATGAACCCCCAGGTCCAGCTCTGAGAATCAAGTGTGCTGGCTGGCTCCCTGAGGTGTTGGGGAATGCCAATCTTGTTGGCTCTGGTTGGTTAGCTCTGGGAGTCTAGTTAGATATGGTCACACTGTCAATTGGTGTTGACCCTGACCCATATACAAGTGGAAAACATAGCTGAGCTTGGGAAAAAACATAGCATACACAATGAACAGGGAAGAAATCTGAGCAGAACCCTCTAGTGAAAAAACCAGGACACTAGATGTAATATTACAGCCACAATGGAAAAAAAGCAGAGTATTTAAAAAATACAATGAGATTATACACATTTCTAGTCCTCCCTCACACAGAAAACCTCCTTGATAATTTTATGTGGACAGGAGAATTTGAGATTTTGGATAGATTTGAATAAATCTGAAAAAAGCAAAAGAAAAATTAACTTTGAAATCTTGTTTTATAAGTCATGAGGAGCAGGATTTAAAAAATGTTTAAAAACTATATTTTAGTGTTTAATATGAGAATTTAGAAATAAGGAAGTAGAGTAGAAGTTCCAAATCGTTCTCAATGTTACTTTTCTCAGAGAAGGGTAAAGTGATCACACACACACACACACACACTTAATATATTTAGTTAATAATCTAGGCCTGTTAGATGGACCAGTTTAGAAAGCATCAGAGGCCAAAGGTGTGGGTCCAGTAACAAGATTAGGGTCTGCTTGGTTAGGATCAGTGATCCGGAGCTTCACAGCAGACAGACAACTCTGTGACCTGCTGTCCCTGACTTGTAGAAATGATGTGACAGATACAGCAAGTGACCCTAAACTCAGAGGAGAAGAGACTGATTCTCAAACTGTCAGAGGGTGCCGTGAGCTCAGCCCCCAGCTGGCCGTTTTGTGTGCAGGTTTATGGGGGAAAGGTTTAGCGGATTGGTTTTGAGTTTTAAGCCATTTTTGAGAATAAAGATACTTGAGGGTCCCTCTAGCTAAATATACCTTCTGGCTTACCTCTGATTTGAACAGATAGGATGTGGCAAGGTTAACTGACTGTACTGGGGGCCTACAGCTGGTACTTTGTACACAACTGAGCACTGCCCTAAAGCTCACCCATAGACACTGTTTGCTTCTCTCCCACATTTCAGAGATTTTCAATTATTTTTGAGCTCTGCCCTCCTATGGCAGATTTCTTGACAGGTGTCAATAGACACACAAAACTTGGTCTAGTATGTATCTAAGAGCTTTCCCAGCTTTGTTGCCTTTTTTTTTTTTTTTTGGATTGTGCAGAATTTGCCATTTCTGCAGTTGGTAAACAGAAAATATGAGATGAAGTTAGAACCAGAACCATGTAAGGCGGTGCATCATGGGACAGTCAGCTGACTGCACATCAGTCTTTGTTCACCCACATGGTTTCAATGCTAGTGGGTGATGTTATTGCTATTGTCTCCATAGACGTGTTCACAAGGTTTCACACAAAGGCCACTGAAGGGCTGAGTAAGAACAAACTTAAGGATGTCATTACATTTTTAAATGTTCTCTCTTGCTTTGTGTTTCATTATGGCTTAGGCCACAGGGCACATTCTGCCACATGATGTCATTTCACTCCAGATGTACCAGCCCCCCTCACTGAGGAGGCTGGGACTAGATAAGGAAACTGACTTATTCAAAGCTTCCTATTTTGTTCCAACAGAGCCAGCCTCACAATAGTTCTTCTTAGCTGAAACAGCATTTACTGAGGTCCTGTGCCTACCACACCCCTTTTCAGACACTAGTGTGACAATACCAATTCCATGCAGTCCAGCCTGCCCCTGGCTTGTTCCTGGCTGTGATGTGGGCAGAGCAGAGTAAATCATGCAATCAGGTGTCAGCTCTGATGCTGACGGTTGCCTTGAAGAACCTCTAACAAGAAAAAGCACTTTCCCAGGTTAACCTGAGTTCTAGAGATTTATGCTGTTGTGGTTCTTGTATCTAGTCTCCAGCAACTACATATCTCACCCTCATGTCTTATATGGGCTTTCCTTTCTACCATCCCTAGCATTTTGAGGAGTGCTCGTATACTCAGGGCTGCATGCATGGAGTTTGCTGACCACTCTCCAGGCTTTGGTGGGCTACTTACAACTATGTATTGTCTACCTTAAAAATGCTTCTCTCTCTCTCTCTCTCTCTCTCTCTCTCTCTCTCTCTCTCTCTCTCTCTCTCTCTCTCTCTCTCCCTCCCTCCCTCCCTCTCTTTCCCTCCCTCCCTCCCTCCCCCTCCCTCTCTTCCTTTCTCTCCCTCTCTCTCCCCCCTCTCTCCTCTTCCTCTTCCTGTGTGTGACTGCGTGCATGTGTCTGTGTGTGTGTGTGTGTGTGTGTGTGTATGTTGAAGTTCAAGGAAGTATAAGGAAGTAGGCTGCTTTTCAATTCCAGCTCATGATCCATCGTTGGTCTCTTGCAACAAACATAAGCTCAGATTTAGACAAAGAGCAGTGACAGACTCTGGATGTTCTTCTTACAGATACATCCTGATGACCTCTACAGACAAGAAAACATGGCCGATTAAACATAAATGGAAAAGGCCATGATCTGTATTAGAATTAAACGCTACAGCAGTTCCAGCTAATCTAATGTTCAGTCTCTTAATGTTGTTGTATTTACCCTTGGCAGCATAACTAACAAACACAGCTGTTTTGCAAGAGTTACATAGGGCCAGTATGCAGACATCTAGATCTGCCAGCCTTTGTCTTCCAAGGCTAGGGTTATTTTTAGAAAGGAGGACAATGGCTCGGTGTGTGAAGTGGGCCTCTGGCTTGCTGTGCTTGTGCATCTTCTAGCACTCCAGGGCTCTGAGCTAAGCTGAACAACATGTCTGCTGGAAGGAAAACTGAGGCAGGGTGGTGACACTCCCTCTGGCCTAATTTCTCCTCTCATGGCTTCTGAGTTCTTCTGGTCCTTGACCCCATTTTCCCAGACTTCCTGTTCTAGCTGTGGTTGCAGCCAAACAACATCAAGCTGACAGAGAGGGACACTCCCTCTCTCCCCTCTTCATTTCCTATCCCTTATGCAAAATTTTCTTGTTTATCTCTTGCTCAGAAAATATCATCTCAAGGATAGAGAGTGACCAAGGCCAATGGCGCTCCTTGCTTCAGGGCTTTCCCATGTGGCAGAGTTGATAACCTTATCAATAACAGTGGTGTTGACGGGATCAAACATAGTGTTCTTAGGCTACAGTGAGAGCTCAGCAGTTAGGAGCACTGGCTGCTTTCTCAGCGGACACAGGGACAACTCCCAGAACCCACATGGAGGTCATCATTGCCTGTAACTCACATTCCAGAGATCTCCGGGATTCCGTCTTTTGGACTCTGTAGGCACTGGGCATATATGTGATGCACAGACGTACATCAGACGTGCAATAATTAGCACACACATAAAATAATTAAGAACAAAGCTGAACACAGCACTCTTCCCCACCAGTGTTCAGCAATGGTCACAGCAATGGAGGCGCTGTCTAAGGGTGCCTGATGCCCCTTTTTCATGCCTACTTATATGACATCTTATATGACACTAATGTATCACTGAAGGTACCCTGAGACACATGACTGGAGGTTAGCCATTAAAGCATTGTGATTTAGCACACCTGAAAGATGAACTAATGCACATAAGAGATAGCTCTGTCTTGATGGGAAGGTCTTATCCTTTGTCTTAAGAATCCTTTGAGAAGGCACTGAACTGCTGTGCCTTAGGACGCACATGTTGGAAGTATGAAATTTAAGGGAAGATTCCAAACTAGCAACACAGCTGGCCCTGTGCTCTACCGTGCTCTTGGGGAGCAGGCAGGTGGCCCTGCCCTTTTACCTTCTGGCAACACAAAGAATAAAAGCAAACAGTTCCCAGGTGCTGAGGGGCCAGATGTAAGCTGATAATGGCTGTCATGACTTGAGCCTCCTCCTCCATTTGCAGAGTCTCCTCACACAGGGAAGACTGTGAAGGAGGTAAGGCTATAAATTAAGGGGAAGAAAAAGCTGCCCTTGCAGGCTTCGTGTGTCTCCAGTTGTGGAATTCTCTATTGCAAGAGGTCACGGAGTCATATGCTGTGGATGGATAATTTTATGGCCACTAATAAAATTTATAGCCAAAGCAAGCTAAGATAATAAGGGTAATAAGTGTCCAGCCCTGGGACTGGAGATTCCCATCTTGGCCTGCTGGAGTGGCTGGGCACTGGCCAGCACAAGGAGGAACTTATCTGTGGGACTCAAGGCCACCGGAATCCCAGAGGTGATTTGTGTGCACTGGAGCCTTGGGGACACGGCCAGGCCTGGGGCACGCTTCAAATGAGGTATCGAGTGATTGTGTTCTGAGGACAGCATCCTATAAACATTAAGAAAGGAATTGCTATATTCGAATGCCCTGAAGTGAACCCTAAGCCTAAGAAATGATCTGACCCTGCTGAGTTTGGAACCCCACATTCAGAGAAGAATGTTAGCTGAGCACTCAGGAGCATTGGTGAGGGGTAAGGGATGAGGGGGAGGGCGGGATTTGTTTGTTTGTTTTATGTAAAGGAAAAGAGTCTGACAATTTTAATCAGACAGCTAAATTGAAAGGCTTTTTTGCCCTGTGCCCTCAGCCTGTAGCTGTGATTCCCTTCCCTCCCATTTCCTTCCACCAAGGACTCAGACTGGACATATCTCCTGCAGGCTTTAGGCATGGGCTAGAAAGGGGCAGGAGTAGTCTTGTTACTTTTTCCATCTGACCATCTCATAAAACATGACATGATTGTGCAGAGACACACCGAATTCACTGGAGGACAGAACTCCTGTGTTCTTAGTTATCTTTTTTGACTCTGGTCCACAAATGATAGCCCATATGACTATCTTCCTTGAATGAGAGAGCAAGTTATGGTCCCTGGGGGAGGGTGAAAGAAATGGACTCTTTGGCATTATGGGATGCTTTTTATTGTGATAAAATAGACATGCCAAAGTCAAAAAAGTAACATCTGCACTACTTTTCTGTCCATATCAAGTGTGCACGGTGTGGTCAGCATTGTGCAGCCTTCCCTGACACCTGTCTGCAGTGTTCCCCACTGCATAACTTCCAAGACAGAAATTATGAACCCAGAAGACACTAGCTCCAGTCCTCTTGCTTTAGCGCCTGGCACCCCACTCTACCTCCTATAGCTGACTACTCTGGATTATTAGGGTGCAAAAAAGAGTGCAAAGTGTTTCTCACAGACTGTGGAAAGCTTATGTGACCACGCTACTGCAGGACCTAACTCCTGGAGGTAGATGCCTTTCTGATCCCCATGGTCATCTGTCTGCTGTCCAGAGACTACCTGGGAGTCTCTACACATCTGTTCAGTGTTGCTCATCCTTGGGTTGAGGCTGCTGTTTAATCTGCTCAATGGCAAGTTCATTCCCCTACTTTCTACTTCATTATAGTTTGTTTAACCCCAGCTGGTTCTAGTAGGTAGAAAACCTGAGCAGTAACCATACAGAAATGTCCAGACTATACCAGTGTTACAAATGAGCTGTAACCCACCTCCATCCAGGTGGATGTGAGCTGGCTTGTCCTAACCCTGATCAAGAGTATGTATTGAGTGCCTGCTGTTGACAGTTGAAACAAACAACAACCAAAGAAACTGTCCCAAGATAGCCAGGTACTGATTAAGAGAAAGTGTTATTAGATGCTATTTTCTGGGACTTGGGAGGGGGTTATCATGCTGTTAAATGTAGTTAACTGAAGACTGAATAGGAAGAAATTGATGTCTGAAGATGCCTCCACACACAGAATAGATGCTGTTTGAAGTGTCCTGATGTCTTGGCACAGTCAAAGGGAGGAAGCTTTCTAAAGAACCAAGAATGCCATCTAGGATAAACTCCATGCTGATACCCACTGAGAGCTCTGAGCAGTTCTTTCAGGGGGAAAAGTTAAGGCCAGTGGCTTACAGATCTCAGTGACAAGAGCTAAACACCCTTTGTTCTGATTCTGTGCTCAAGAGCATAAACCAATTTAAGAGGCTCTATGTCTTTGGGGACACGTATTGGGTGCCTTATACTGAGAGATATCCATATCAAAATTTCAAAGACATGTGCCTATGCTCAGGTCAACACAGAGGGGAGCAATGTGTACCCTGTTTAAAGCAGTCCCACAGCACAGTCATGGCACATGGATTCTTACCTTCAAGGAAGATCTGACACACATGTGTGCATGCACACACACACATGCATGCACACACACACACACACACAAACACACACGTACCCTCTCCTCACACTCCTTAGTCATGTTTCTCTCACTGTAACCCTGTGTCTCACTTACACACACACATGTGCACACGTACATACATGCACACGCACATGTGTACACATATGCACACACATGTGTACACATGCACCCTTTACTCACACTCCTCAGTCCTGTTTCTCTTTCTGTAACCCTGTGTCTCACTTCACCACCCTCTCATTCTCCCTGTGGAAAATGGCGGTGTTTGAAAAGTGGACAAACTCTGTTAAGCAATGACATGGTCCTGAGCTGGAGAGCTAAATGTGGATTTTAATCAGAACCAACCCAAACATGACCCGTGGTAAAAAAAAAAAAAAAAAAAAAAAAAAAAAAAAAGTTCTCCTGAACTTATGATTCGAAGTGGCCTCCAGCTCTGAGTTTACTATAGGAACAATGATGCAGGCAGTGAAGGTTTTCTACCAGATTGCAGGTTTTGATGGGAAACAGCCATTTTGTGGCTTTGGATCTGAGTTTCCTCAGGAACAATTGTGTATTTTCCAGTGTGGTAAGAGAAGCAGTAAATGTGAGACAGTCAGTCTGCAAAATCAAGGTGTATGGAGCCGTTCACATCAGGCGTCTGGTCCAGCGCTAGCCAGTGGTGCTAAGGTGTCAGGAGGTATTTTACAGAGCTGTGGGGCAGGGCTGTGGGGCAGGGCTGTGGGGCAGGGCTGTGGGGCAGGGCTGTGGGGCAGGGCTGTGGGGCAGGGCTGTGGGGCAGGGCTGTGGGGCAGGGCTGGGAGCAGTGCTGGAGTAAGTTAGACCAAGAGTGGAATGCAATAAGAAACCACTGTGGAGTTTCCCACAGCCCAGTCCCAGGCTGGGGGCTGGGTTTCTTTACTTCCTACCTGCTTTCCCCTGGGCAGTACTAATCTCTCTGACCTTTCATATCCTTCTTGGTGATGTGGGTGCATTGTCTTAGGATTCAGTTTCTGGACTACCTTCAGGACTGTAGTGTGGGCTTGTAGGTATCCACTACTATCTAGTCACTTGCCTCCACCTGACCTGGAAGCCACAGGCAGGGGTGCTGGTCAGAGATGGGGGAGGGGCAGGTCCCCAGGCCTTGGGGCCACAGTAGCTAAGGCTATATTGAGGACTGTCACACAAAAACAGAGTCTTGGATATAGTAGCAGGAAAGGGGCCCTTCCTACAGGTGTCAGGTCCTGTTAACTGGGAGGAATGGCCACTGCTTTGACACAAATTCAGAAGGCAGGAGCAGGGTGACTGCTTACAAAACACACATTCCTCAGGGAATCCATGAGTGTCTCTGTGGAGAGATAGAAGGAGCAGAGGATCCTCACTGATGGCTGATAGGTAAGAGGACAGACACCAGGGATCCCAGGGGCTCCTTCCTTCAGAAGCATGTTGGAAATGACTGAATCCCCTCTGGGTATCTCTGTAGCCTCTTCTACAGCTGTGAACCCCTGCTCATTCTACACAGGACAACAGTGGTTC
>NW_021620862.1:4377573-4397110 GCF_004785775.1 Grammomys surdaster
TCATTCTACACAGGACAACAGTGGTTCCCTCCTACAGCTGTGAACCCTGCTCATTCTACACAGGACAACAGTGGTTCCCTCCTACCCCTAGGCCTTTATTTCACCTGGAGATTTGTCTGAAAGCACATCTGGAAGCCTCTCTATTAGCACATTATAGATAAGATATATTATATATATATATGTATATACACACACATATGCGCACTCACAACACACACAATGCACTCGTGTATACATGCATACTCACTCTCTCACATAACACACATGTACTCCCTCACACACACTTACACATGCACTCACACATACACACATACACTCACACACACACTCATGCACACACACACACACACACACAAACATCACATATGTGGGTAGCTTTCTAAGACAGGATATGTTCTAGGGTCCCTACATGTTTCTAATGTATGTCTAGTTTTCTGGTCTGATTCTTTCCCATGAAGTGATGCACTTAGCACAGTTTACTTTCTGTAAAACCCAAATCCACTCGATCTTCAGCTTGTTCAACACATATTGGTAACAGAAGTCAGATGGACCAAGGAAGGAAAATAGAATGGCTTCAGGGCCTGCATTTTCACCGTGCTGTGAGACCTTGGTCAAATCATGTGTCTCCTTCACAAGTCTTTCCTCATCTATAAGCTAGGAGCTAGCCAAGTTGTCTAGATAGCATTATGTTGCCTGTCTCCCATGGGCCTTGGGGAAGGGCTTATCAATCTTAGAAGACTAGCAGAAAATGGTGATGCATTTAGCATCTTCAGCCTTTCTGTTTAATGTGTGTACAACTCTGGGATGGGCTACCTTCAGTTTAGAGCCAAAGAAGGAACTTGTGTTGGACAGATCTTTCCTAACTCAGTCGTATCCAGTGGGCAACTATTTGCCCCTTTGACTCCTGAGGTAATTCATTCATGACTGTTGGTATTGTCTTAGAGATAATTGTCAAGGTTGAAGGGAGTAGTTCTTGATAGTTAGTGACTTGGTGAGATAGCCCCTTGGTGAGAAGTTATCAGCCAAACCCCAGCACTCAGAGCCTGTACAGAGTGGCTCAGTGCTGGCTTATCTGATATGCAAGCTCCTTTTTCATAATCATCTGGAAACATGATTTTGATTGCTGAGTTAAAACAGCTACAGCTTTTGAGAGGGTGCCTGACTTCTCTGACTTTCAGAGTGACAAAGATACAGCTGGACAGAGCCCAGAAGTTGAATACAGCCAGTTCTCCTGTTTACTGTCTGCACCACATACTGTCAGCTAGAGATGCCTGTACAAATTGCAAAGGAAGGAAATATTGAAGACACCTGAGACCCAAAGATGTATTTGTATGTGTGTCTGCCGAAGTACCTGGTACAGCTAAGCACCAAGAACAATGGACAGGACTCAGTGGTAGAGCACTTGCCTAGTGCACATGCAGACAAGCCCAGGAAAATAATGAAATCTGGAAAAGAAATATATTTGCTTATTTCAAGGACTGTAGACAAGAAGTTTTAGTCAGATAGATGTGAGCAGCAGAAAATAAAACAGTCGAGATCCATGTCGCAGACATGGTTTTCTTAGCTCTGTGTGGCTGTGTTGATCTTGGTATACGTGGACAAGCCAGCTCTGATCCGTTATCCAGAGATGTGTAACTTGCTGAGTGTAACCCCAAGTATGGACACAGAAGTAAAAATGGAAGAGCTGTTTAAAAATTTAAAAGACACAAAATACATTTAAAAAGAAATAAAGCAAAGGGTCAGGAAACATCCACAGGATTGGGTGAGGAGTGCCTTCACGGTGGCTTTTGATGGAAACGAGGAGCCATGGATTTGAGCGTTTGGTTTGGTTCCTGGGTGTTGTCCAGGAGAGCATCATGTACCATCTGTGGCTTTAGCATTAATAGCCAGTGGGGACAACAATGCATATGGGCAGTCTCCTCATTGTCCCCTCTGGGATGGTGGCAGCTGTTGGTGGTATAGGCAGCTTTTAGAGGTGAGCTATGCCTATGGAGAGTTAGTAGCCCCCATGGAATACCAGGTAAACCATCCTCCGGGCCTTCTCTGTGCTGCCCCCTCTCCAGCTGCTGTGAAGGGGTCACATTTGTTTCTTGTGTGTAGAATGAGAGTAAGAAAGTACAGGTTGTCAGAATCTCCACTGAGTGATGCTGAACTTCCCAAGGTACAGCAGAAGTTTAAATAGTTTCAAGTCAATGGTATGCAGAGTGAATGACTGCTCTGCTAAAACTGAGAGGTATAAATGGTTTTACATCCCCAGTGTTAGCCCCGGCTCCCTCGTCTCCCCTGTGGCCAGCTACCCTGCTCAGTGACCACGGGGGAAAGGCTCCTGCCCTGGGTTTTATTTCACCCATGTTTTACAAATGATGGGAGTATTTTCCACTTATCATTTAAGAGTAGCAGGCCAAAGATCTTTTTTGTTTAACTGAAGTCATTTTTCTTTTTGTTTGTTTATTTCAGCTAATGTTTTCCCTTTTGGAAGTAGATTAAAGTTTTAAAGTAACTTTAAATAGCACACTTAGAGTTTTACCCCACAAAACACCATATTAAGTCAGGTGAACATAAGTGTATCTCCATACCACATCCTAATTTTTCACAGAAGTGTGGGTCTTACAGCAGATGGGAGACAAACAGAATAGACTATCTATGTGGACTTCCATTACAAAAACAATCACTAGAAATAAAAAGGAGGCAGTCTCGGCTACATAGTGAGTCCAACGGCAGCCTATGCTGCAAGAGACCAGTTCTCAAACAAGAATGGGAACACTGTGTGCTCTAGTGTTTTTTCCTTGCTGTGATAAAATTCCCCGACAGAGTCACTTAAGGAGGGAAGGAAAGAATTATTTCACCACAACACTCCATCATAGCAGAGAAGTTAAGGTAGCCAGGACCTGAAACAGCTAGTCACGGCTCAGGCCAGTAATGGATACATGCATACCTGTCTTCTTGCTCAGGTCATAGTTCTCACTTTTATACAGTTGGGGACCCAGCCTATGAAATGTCTTCTACATTCAGGGTGAGTCTCCCCATATCAGTTAACCCAATTAAGAAAAGTCCCCAACAGGCATGATGCCCACAGGCCAACCAGCAACAGGTTATATAAAGTTGGTAGTTAAAACCAAGCATCATACCAGACTAATACCAGATGTGTCGGTGCATCCCTGCAGTCCCAGCACTTGGGAGGTAGAAACGGGAGGGTCAAGAATTCAAGACAAAACAACAGCAAAAACAAAACAAAAAGAAACAAAACAGAAATCATTCATGGTCCTATTAATGAATCAGAATGAAATGAAGTCTAAAGTGTTCTAAACCCTCCATGAGAAACCACTGGTACTACGTGGTAGCTGTGTCTGTTTTATCTGCATCTATAACCCATCTATCTTCCTATAGCTGACCCCAACCACTGTCCCAAGATCTCTTTATCTGAATCCCTCGTGTCCTGCATTAGTAGCAGGCTTGCTTGTGACTTCAGAGACTGAACCTCTGCCTGTCCCCTTCTTTGTGAGCACTTGAAGTCTTTCTTGGTGTGAATCCAGCATTAGTTCATGTCATAGTTCTGATCCTAGGCTATGAAGAGCATGTGGCTAATAGGTGACACTTTCTTCTCTCCAGGCTGGGAAGATGTAGGTGTAATGCAACCTATAATGTCAGGGGTTATTTTATTACATTATTTTAAATGGAAACAGGAAGTGACCTAGCTAACATGCTGGGAAATGGTCATAGAAATCCCGTGCGCCTCCAGGTAACCGAGTGTGGGTGGGATTAAGCCCACCCTCTTCTCTAGACAGCAACCTGCTGGCAATGGGCAGACATTCTGTGAGCCACAAGTAATGAGCTCCATGTCATTTCTTTGTCAGATCTCCCAGCTGATGACAGAAACCAGCCGTGAGGGACTGACAGAGTCAGCGCTCAACCACTACAATGCTGACAAGCCTGCAGCCAGCAGTGTCCCAGCCCCACAGGGTTCCTGTGCGGCCAGTGAGACTTCCACGGGGACCTCGGTGGCCGCTTCCTTCTTTGCACGGTAAGAGATGCTCAGATCTTTGGTTCTTTTGGGTACACCCAGCTGGTATGCATCCTATGTGGACAAAATCAGCTGAAACTAGTAGAAGACATTCAATATTGTTCTTTGAGTTGGCTTTTTGAAAGCAAGATTTCCAAACTGGACCTGTTGACATTGTGAGCCAGAGAACTCTGTTGAGGAGACTGCCCTATGCATTATAGTGTGTTTTGTAGAATCTTTGGACTCTGTCTATTACATACCCATGTCCCCTTGTCCCTACTATATCCTGTAATAATCAGATGTGTCCTGGGTTGAGAACTGCTGTTGTAAGAACATGTGGCTCTAAAGATGGCCCTCTTTGGGGTAAAGATGTAGTAGATACAGACCTGTGGCTACTGATGCCACACTTATCTGCTCACGAACCTGTCAAAAAAAAAAAAGACATAGAGATGCTAGGTGTATTACTCCTTGACACTGGATATATAGCTAATCAAACACTGGGTATGAAGCTAATCTGAGAGAACTTAAAGCCATGAGAATCAAAAATGAAAGGTATTTGAACTATGTTGTCAGCCTAATTTTAGCAGCAAGGCAGAGACAGGGCAGGAGACAAAGGACAGCTGAGTGGGGTGACAGGTTGTCTAATTCAATCTCATGATTTTATGAACAAGGGCACTGAGAACTGGGAAGGTTCCTCGGAGTTAACTCACAACAGAGACAGAAATAGCAGGGGGTTGATATGCCTGCTCTTCTCACAATTCACTCTTTACTTGATACTTGAAGCTAAACCTTAGAAATTGTTCTCTAAGATTCTCAGGCTCCAGAGTAAACAGGATCTGTATAAGTAGCACAGAGTATGGGATCAGAGGGTTTGCATGCCTCAGTTTCCACATCTATAAACTGAGGATAAGGTCTAGTCTGAAGATTAAAATTAGGTGATGTTAAATTATTAAGAACATGACAGAAGTTTAATTTAATGTGGCTTTCCTCTTTGCTAGGAATAGTGGAATGTAAGAAAGGGTTCTGACTGAGGAAGGGGACAAACCAGAGGAGGAAGGGAAGGACAGGATCCTGAGAGAAAATGCCTTCTATAATAGGTGTCAGGAAGGGTTGTTGGGAGCCCAGCTTTGAGGTGCTCATTATATTAGGGCGCTGTGTTTACTCTTCTCTGAACATTTGCACTGGTTTGGATATGGGAAAAGAAGCACCATATGTATATGCCAGGCTCCTAGCAAGGGCCACTGTTAGCTCCTCCTGTGTGTGAACCACTGTGGTATCTGGACTATCAAGCAAGAAACCCAAGCCCACTGGGATGTTACATCTCTGCTGTTTGAAGCAGGAATGGAGGGATGTAAGCATTTGGGAGGACACGTTATAGGCCCAGATGATCCTGAGACCCTGGAGGCCTATCAGAGGGTAGCCACGGGTAGCTGAGTACTGACAAGACACCTTACAGCAAGAATCTTCTATATCCTGTGTAAGAGGCCAGTTTTTGTCTCTGTGGGGTACCCAAGTGTGTGAGCAAAGGCTGAATGAAACCTTAGAATAGGAGGGAGAGCCATCTTCCAGCTCTCTGAGAATGATGGAGAACTTGTTGCCTGTTCACATCACTTAGAGAGTGAAGTTTTTGTCAGTGAGGGAGAAGGAAGGTGTGCCAAGTGGCTACCTGGTCTCCATGCTGGAGTGGGTGAGACTGGCCTCTTTGCTGGAGGGAATGAGCTTTAGGTGCTCTTTGGAATTGAACTCTCACCTCCTACCTAGATGCTCTTTTGAATCCCTGTGTTTCAGAGGATTCCACACAAAACTGCCAGACTCACAAACAAAACAAAACACCAAAGAAAGATTTGACTTGTAAAGAAATAAGGGGCTGGGACTTCTGGTTGGTTCTATTAAAAGAGAACAGGTGCTGGGCACCTAAGAGGAATGCGTCTGTAATACTGACCGGAAACTCTGTAGGTGATGCTAGCAGTGAGCAAAGACTCCAAAAGGTGGCTTACTCCCTAGTTCTATCTGTCCGTCTGTCTGTCTGTCTATCTATCTATCTATCTATCTATCTATCTATCTATCTATCAATCAATCATCTATCTGTGTGTATGCATGTACATGCATGTACATACAGATCAGAAGATATCTTGTGGGAGTTGGCTCATTTTTTCCACCTTGTGAGTTCAGGGATTGAACTCAGGTCATCAGGCTTGGTGGAAGCAGCTTATGTGCAGAGTGCTCCTTCTGGTTCCCTTGTATATTTTTTTTTGTGGTAAACACAGATAGCACGTGGAGTCTAATGCTATGAGCTTGCCCTCAAAGGGCTTATAGTGTACAGAAAGACAGAGTACCGTGGAAAAAGCACATGAGCACACTCTCCGCTCATCACTTACCCATCTCCCTGGCTTGTCATGGGATTTTGCTTCCTTCCAGCAAGTAAGGTAGCATATGAACAACCTGCTTGTCATAGATGGACACTTACAGCAGAAAGAGGGAGAGAGGGAGAGAGGGGGAAGGATGGGGAGGGAGAGAGAGAGACAGAGAGACAGAGAGACAGAGAGACAGAGAAACAGAGACAGAGGGAGGGAGGAAGAGAGAGAGAGACAGAGACAGAGAGAGATAGAGGGAGGGAGGGAGGGAGGGAGGGAGGGAGAGAGAGAGAGAGAGAGAGAGAGAGAGAGAGAGAGAGAGAGAGAGAGAGAGAGATATTCATTCAAGAGTGAGAGACATAATCAGGGATCTGTCACTTCTTTGGGTTCCAGAGACGCATGAGGAAGTATTTATGCCTTTCTGTAGAACATTCACTGTAACTCCAGGCCCATTGCTGTAGTCTGCTCATGTAACCCAATGTTCCAGATTGGGTGGCTTATAAGGAATAAGAGATTATTTCTTTCCTTCCAGAGACTGGAAAATCCAAGACCAGGGTACCAGCTCCTTTGTAAGGGCTGCTGTCTGCTTCCAACATGGCATCTTGTTGGTTTGTCCTCATGAGGTGGAAGACAGAAGGGGAAGAGAGACCAAGATTTTCTGAGCTTCCATGCTCTAATGGCCTTCTGAAGGTCCAGCCTCATAAGACCAAGGCAGTGAGGATCAAGCTTCAACATGAGTTTTGGAGAGGGCACATTCAAGCCATTGGATCTGTTGAATCGAAGAATAAAACGCTCTTTCTTGAGATAATAAGCCCTTTAGTGATTGCCTATACTTCAAAAGTCTAGTCTACTGTTCTTGCAGGGAAAGAAACTTTAAAAACAATAAAGTTTAGGCTATGAGTGTAGCTTATATGTAGGGTGTTCACTTAGCTTGTGTAAAGCCTAGGAGTGGATCTTCGACATTGCATAGATAAAGCATGGTGGTATTCCACCTGTAATCTCAGCACTTAGGAGACAGGAGTTTAAAGGTTTAAGGATAGTTAGCTAGCGGTCAGCCACTCTGTCTTAAAGAAAGAGGGCTAAAGGTGATAGCAATAGAACGAAAGAAGAAACTGGCACATCTATCCTCAAGTCATTAGTAATGTGTTGCTATGGAGCATGAAGGCCATCTCAAAAGTGCGAACCCTTTAGCGTAAATTTTACATCACTGAGACGAGACGATGCCGTGGGTAGGCTATGGTTAGGTTTCTCCTTGTGCTGACTGTTCACTAATTATGTACTTTGCTTTCTATCATAAAATGTAAACAAAACCCAATGAGGGGACCCTGTCATTGAAGGCTGAGGCAATGGAAATTTCACTGTTATTTGAAAAGCAATGAGTAGGTCCTGTATCATGCATGGAATTGCCTCAAACCTTGGAAAAGAAAATGAATCCTTCAGATGACCTCATAGCTTCACACTGAGTTTTCAATTCCCAAATAATCTGAAGAAGCATCAACAACTGTGGAGTTTTTCCCCTTTGGTCTCTGTGTCCCTCCTGTCCCCTTCCTTAAACTTAACGATTTTCCATTTGAAGATCCAGTTACACTGTTTTTTCCTGTTGATTTAAACTGTGTCTGTCCTGAGTTTGAAGTTTCTGGATAAACTCTAGGGTTCCAATATAGCTTTGCTCTCTGTGGTTACTAATCTTGATTGGCAACCTGATTGGATTGTGAAGTACCTAGAAGACCAGTAGAACCCACTTGTTTGAGAGGGCCATTTCCAGAGACAAGAAGACCTTGAAGGTGCTTATATCATGGGTGGACCAGTCAAGCCTTCAATGCATTCACAGCCAGTATGACGATATAATGAGGGGGGAGGTGGAGGGCGGGAGACTGAGTGGAAGAAGCTGACACTGTGGCCATGTCTTTGCAGGCTGTATGCCATCTGGGGTCCTTCCTGTTCCCCCGCTCCCACCCTGCTTCCTGTCCACCAGTATTGAAGATCATCTACTGCCACTGTCATGGTCTGTCAAGGGTTCAGGGCAAAGGCTCTATGAACTGAAATGTGAGCCCAGATAAATCCTGCCTCCCTTGAGCGGTGGAGGTCTTGGGTCACAATGATAAGTAACCAACACATCTTACATTCATTTTGTGGGATCCATGTGCTCTGCCTTCTCACCTGCCATCCATCCTGTTCTGTTCTTTCATGAGGTTGCTGTCATGCCCATGATGTCCTCCATGGGGCCAGGTCTCAGTGTCATTCATGAACACACACCACTCCTCTTGCCTTCTGTCTTTGGTCTAAATCTGTTCTTTTCCTAGGGTTGTTACTAATGCTGGCTGTGTCTAATCCTTCACTGCTAGCCCTTCCGTTTTTGTCTTAGGTGGCCCCTCTATTGCCTGACAGTTTGCTCAAAGCCTCCTGAACATGTCCCTGGCTGTTATATGACTGATTTGGCCATAGCACCTGGAGCTGGAGATTGCCATTGTAGTAAAACCAGGTCCCAGAGTCGAGGGTAAACTGATTTTACGGGGCTGACTCTAGATGCCTAGCACTGCTGTCAGGACCATGTTCAACCCTCTGCTCAGCCCCCAGTGGGCCACATGCAGCTGTAGTTACAACTGTCCCCATTCTTATTGCTATTATATCTACCATCTTGCTGATAGCCAAATAAAAATAGCTCCTGGTTGAGCTGGCTCCAGCAAAGGCTTTGCATGTCTGATCTTGGATAAAGGAGGCTTTCTTCCATCCCTGGGTACTTTACACGTAATAGTGGTATTTGGCTGTGTGCTCTGAGCTTATTAAGCCCAAGAAGGATGAGGAAGATCATGGGGCTGCCTGTAGTTGGTCTCCTTGTTCTCCATCAGACACAGTTCCCTGCAGGGACACTCATGAGACATATCAACAACCATTACTGGGAAAAGACACCTGAATACTACAGTTGATCTCAGGAGATGCAGGAGTAAAAAAATGGAGCCAGGTACACACACGATTCATCTCTCGACTGCTGACTTATGCTGTAGAGATAGGGCTTTATTTCTGCCTCTGGCTTTACTGACCAGAGCAGCTATTTTCCAGGGTTGTGTTATTATTAGATTTATACTCAAAAGATTTATTTTAAAAAAGCACCCCAGAACCTAAAACCATACAAATGAGAGCTGTGTAAGAACCTTTATCAGCTCATATCGTGGAAATTTTCTGTTACTCAACTTTCCTGTTATTATTTTCCAAGTTCCTTCTGGTTTCATAGCAGCAGGATACTTACCTTGCCTGCTTACTCTGGCAGGCCTGCTTCTGATGGCCAGTCCTCACCACTCTCCCCTCTCACCACTCCACTTTCCTCCACTCTTGACTATTCCACAGCTTCCCACGGAAGCAGGACCACTATGGAGCTTCCAGGGAGACACTGGTGAGAACCAGTATGCACAGTTGTGTAATGGAACAGGGCACCCAATTGTGAATGGGCTTTAAGGACCAAAGCACTGTAGGCTCATGGAGAGACTCCTGCACGCCTCCAATGGGGGCATCTTTTTCCTAACTACCTGCAGGTGCGGCCTGGGCTCCAGATGCTCCAACCATCCTGTCCCCTTTTTTGGCAGCTAAGCAGAGCCAGGCAAGGATCACTGAAGGCCAAACCATCACCCCTGGATCTCTGGCTCATGTATTCCTGGCAGGCTTAGGTTTACTCTTCTTAGAAAAGGTTCTGAGCACTTGTTGGAAAAGAAAGAAGCATTGCTCATGCATATGGATGAAGTGAACTTCTAGGAGTCCCAGTTGAATGAATGTAGTCCCACTTAAACTCGCCTCAGTGGCAGTGTGAAAGGAAGACTCTAAGAAGGAGCAAAGTGAGTTTCTAGTGCCTTTGGATTTCCAAGGCCCCAGGAAACAGTATCAGGTGTACATTTCACTAAGAAATACCCCCTGATTGCCCTGAGAGATGGCAAAGGCATTGCAAACAAGTGGCTGCCTTTAGTGCCTACACTGTGGAACCCTGTGTTAAATGGAATCTCAGGGGCTGCAGCGTTGGCTCAGTAATTAAGAGCACTTGTTGTCTACCAGGGAACCTGGGTTTGAGTCTCAGCATCTATATGATAGCTCATAACTGTCTGTAGCTCCAGTCTTAGGGGATCCAATGCCCTCTTCTGACCTTGAGAGTAACGGACACAAATGTACATAGATGTACATGCAGGTAAAACATTTATGCATACAAAGCAAAATATATAAGCCTAAATTTAATAAAAGAATTCAAAGATACTTGATGCACACCAAACAGCAAGTGTGCCATCCCAAGCATCATATAGTTTCATATAGGATTCAGTTAATCTAATTCGTAACACTAAATTTTTGAAGTTTTTTTTTCTTATGTTGATTAAAACAGGGTCTTACTTTGAGGCTCAGGTTGATTTTGAACTTACTATGTAATTCAGGATGGTCTTGAACTTAGCATTTTGTACTGGCTTAGGCAAACAGAGCAGAACAGAATCAGTACCTGTGGTTTGGCACAGACTAGTGTGAGTGGGTGACCCTGCACCCATGAGTGTATCCCCAACCATATCCCAGTATGGCAGTATGTACAGTATGCATTTCTCCTAAACAGGGGCTATGCCCAACTGTCATCTTGCTGAGGTGTGAACTATCAGCTCACAATATCTGGGACCATTTGGAACAAAACCCCTGGACATGCCTTGGTGAGAATGTTTGAAGGCGAAGTGTCAGTGAACCCATAGTATCCCAGTGATCCTTGCTAACTGCTCTCTGCAGCTGTGGTTCTAGTTATTGGTGTCTTTTTACTGGTGTTGGTGATAGGCTCGGAAGGACACTGAAAAAAAAAAAAAAACAAATGAAAAGATGGACCAGCTCAAGGCTTAACCTCCAGCCCCAAGCTAGACAGTTGACTTGACTTCTCCAGCCTTTGATTTTCTGTTGTCCTTGGATATCATCCTGTCTGTTTCACAGGTTGGTGAAGGTTAAGATAAGATGTGACCATGTGAGTCTTGGAGGTGATACACAGCACCTGCCTCAGAAGGATAGAACCCTGTCATGGGTGGAAAAATCAGTGAACTGCCTCCCTCCACATAGACTTCTACATGATGCCTGACTTTATAAGATCTTTGTAATCCTGTATGATGGCTACCCAAGCCTCTATACCCATTGTAAAGATCTGGCTTCATGCCTCAGAAAGGAAGCCATCTGTACAGGGAGTACAGACCAGTGGCTTTTTAAAATCTGGAGTAAGTCAGAGCCCTTTGGCAATGAGCTCACCAAAGACGGGCTGAGAGAAGAGAACCTGTGGCTTCAGTTAGTCTAATTTGTAACTCTAAAATTTTAAAGTTTTTTTTCTTATGTCTATTAAAACAGGGTCTTACTTTGAGACTCAGGTTGATTTTGAACTGACTACATAATTCAGGCTGGCCTTGAACTTAGCATCCTCCTACTTCTACTTTCCAAGTGTATCCATTGCAAGCATCCATCGTCATGCCTGGCTTTGAAGGTGTTTCAGTCCTTAGGTTTTATATGCCTGTCTACCCTGCTTAACATTGGGAGTACAACCAAGTATCACTCTACCTGTGTTTACATGTGGATTCTAAGGGACAGAGATCAAGATCCCTATGTTTGCATGCAAGATGAGCTGTATCCCCAGCATCAAACCCCAACCCCTGTCCTAGATCTTGATTTTATAATCCAGAAAAGTTGATCGATAATAAAGGATAGTAGATAGGAAGGAGAAACATTTAAGAATTTTGTCACCATTGGGCTCTTGGGAGGTTGAAGTGGGAGGATCAGAAGTTCAAGGCTAACCTTAGCTACATTTCAAGTTCAAGGCTACATGGCTGTGGAAAAAAGAATTCAGTTACCCTAGAGCTCAGTGGTGAGTCATTCTACAAATGCCACAAGTCAGAATTGTCATGACATTGACCTTGAAAATCAAAGATGGAAAGTACTCTTTTGCTTATGGGTTGACTTTGGGGGTGACATACAGCAGGCTGAAAAGGAATGAATTTGGAGGTGACATGGTAGTCTGAAAGGAAGAGGGAGCAATGGTCAAGTGTATAGGAAGAAGGACGAGGGGGCGGTGCCCCCGCTACCACCCCGCTGCAGTGTGAGCGCAACTAGTTTTCCATCATCCGTATTTACTCATTTGGAAATCATAGCAGCTTCCATGGTCTGATGCATTCCCAAGTTCCACACTCCACCTTCATCATCACATCTTTAGCTTCAAAAGCCCCTCATCAGTTGGCTCTAATACCATACTATCACAGGCATGGAAACCATTGCACAGAATGATGAGGTAAATTGGCCAAAGTCACACAAGGTTACACAGCTAGCGTGTAGGGAGTGAGCCCAGAGCCTCTGAACTAGAATGTCGGTTCCAAAATGCAGAGATAGTAGTTGTCTCTGTTCTTGTCTGAAGCCCCAGGAAGTAAAATGAACACCCAAGAAACGTTTGTTGAATGAATCAGTGATTGTTCTCTGCCACCATGATGTCTGTTGAGATGGTGGGAGATCCATGTAAAATATCAACATAAAATGGCTGCCAGAGCTGGGGAGGTGGCTTAGTTTGTAAAGAGCTTGCTTTGCGATTAGGAGGATCTAAGTTCAAATCCCTAGTGCCCGAAACACTGGGCATGGGAGTTTGTACTTGTAACCCTAGTGCTAACAGGCAGATTTCAGGGCCTCACTGGCCACCAAGTATAGCTTGTGAGCTCCAGATCTGCAGAGAGGCCTTGTCTCTAAGAATAAGAAAGGGAAGAGATCGGGGAAAACATATTGACTTCTAAGCAAGTCCACACAAGCAAGTGCTTCTGTACAACAGATATACAGATTCACACACACATGGACACACATAGACACATGTACACATACAGACACACACACACAGACATATATACATGCACACAGACATACACATATACATATACAGACACACACAAGCACACACAGACATACATACTCACACATAGATACACAGACACACAGATATACAGACAGATATACACACAGACACTTAGACATACACAGCCACACACAGATATATACACACTTATACACGTAGACATGCACATGCATAAACACACACATACACACTCATACATGTAGATGTACACCTACACAGATAATACACATATATACATAAAAACACAACAACAACAACAATAATAATAGTAAATGCCAAGCTTACTTCAAAACCTGAGTGTGTCTAGGGGATGGTGGGCTTGTGATCAGAAGATCTTTATTCTAACTTGTATTAGTTACTAAAATAATGCTTTCTATACCACAAAGCAAAAGCTGGAGATTTTTGGAGGCTCTCCCACAGTCTCTCTGTATTCCCTGTACCACCCTCCTCCCCAAGCTCCCTCTTGCTAGTACTTGCTTGGGCACTAACCTGGCTCCCTGGGGAAGTACCATGGGCCGTCCCCCGAGCTTTGCTCTGTCACTTCCTCCTGTGCCTTCCCTTGTGTCTGGGGTGCAGCCTCCCAGGCCAAGCAGCCCAAGGTCTCTATGCAAATGCTACTTCTCCGGGAAAGGGATGAAGGTGCAGCCTTGCTGGCCTTCCAGCTTAATATGACCAGTACCTCACCCTCTGCCACCATTCCCTCACAAGGCCTGTAAAGGGATTTGTTAATTAAAAACATTTGAATCTAGAGAGTCTCCAGGTTGTCCTCTGCTGAGGTGCTTAGACAATCGTCACATAGGTCAAGCTGCATGTTTAAGAGGCGAATGATTCCTTTTGCTGTAGAGCACTTTGAGGGAATTTGCATCTTCCTGGTATGAAAGAGGCATGTCAGAAACCTGAATGTCTTATAAAGCTCAGTTACCTAACTGTTTCCCCATGACGGGGCATTGTAAAGGACCAGAGAGGGATGCATCCTGGGACAATAAGCCCACAGAAGAGTTACGGTGGCGGAGGTCTTCTGAGTCACCTGAGTAGTGCAGCTGATCGGGGCTTTCTGTCTTCCTCCTTTAATAAGCCTCCTTGCTTTCTGTTCCTCGATCTGATAGATTATTTTAATTCTAAAGCTGTCTTAGTAAAGTATGTAAAGCATTTGGGGATAGAATTATGGGGAAGGCATTAGAGAAACTAAAGATGTATTATTCTGTGTGGTGCCGGGTAGAGGCTGAGTGCGCTGATGAATGGCATTGTGGAAGGAAAGAGATCCATCCAGGGCACTGTGTATTTGAACCTCACCGAGGATGTGGGGAAGCACATATGATGGTTCATCAGGTATGATGCTTTCGTTTGAAATAAATCACAGAGTCACAGAGAGACCTGTTTGGTATCTCTGCTTTCTCTTCTGTGATGGCATTTGTATTTTTTTTGCTTCTCTTTCTTCCAGCTCATGACTCCTGTGAACACTCCTATAACTTCTACCTGAGCTCTTGAGAGCAGGAGAAGGGAGGGCAGGCTCACTCTCACCCCTCAGGATTGCACTCTGTGATAGCCAGAGGATCAATGTGAAAAGAATGAATCATGAATGCTTGAAAATATAAGTCTGTCTTGCTTCTCAGAAGAATAGAATATGTAAAAAACAGAAACAACAAAAAACCCAAACCTGTGGGGTGGTGCTTGTAAATAAGATAATTTCTTGTGGGCTTGAGCCCTCCAGTATGGGGAAGGTTACTGCTGTTGACAGAGGTCATCCAGACGGATAGGCAGGTGGGAGGCTTGCCATTGTAGGTTTCCACATTGTACGTTGCTACTTCTGATAAGCGCCCATCATTTCTTTTAAGCAATGGGATTGGGTGGGATGCCCCATTGGACTTTGATCCTCTTTCCCTGGTACTTGACCTGTTTGTTCATGAAGCACACTGGAATTTGGGAAAGAGGATTTCATGAGCCTAGAAATAGTGACCTGTGTCATTTTCTTGGCATGCTCCAGAACCAAAGCCTATCCGGACTATGGTCTGTCCTTCTAAAGCCCAGCAAAGGAAAGAAAGAGCCTTGGCAGGGACAATGAAAGGTCTTGTCCCCAGGCCTGTGTTGAAAAGGGAGATAATCAGTACAAGGCAAGCCCCTATGGATAAAAGAGAGTGATGAAATATAAGCCATCGCTCAGAATCCATTTCTGGTCTTTTTAGATACTTCAGAAAAATAAATGTGGTTCATTTTTCTCAAATAAATTTTCAAATGTTATTATAGTTGTCTCTCTGGTGCTCAACCTGAAGTGTCAAGGTAGCAATTGTAAAAAAAAGCAGACTGTTTTGAAACCTGACTATTCAGAATTTTGTAGTTATTGTCTAGGATTAAAAGAAAATTTCAGCTGCCATATCTATACCATGAATGCCTGGGTGTTTAAAGTTCTCATTTCTACTACTGAAGAGCTCCAAAAATCAAGCTGGATGCTGGGAAAGGACTTTACAACAGAGCCTCAGGGATTTCTTTGTGTCTGAGAGTCCAAGTTGGCCATGTACAGCCTGGCTGTGGGGCCCTCCTCCTCTCTGCTGCTGTGACCCTGCCCCAAGCCTTTTCCTCAAAGGCCTTTCAGGAGCTCATGAGAAGACCCACACCACATACGTACACACACACACATACACACACACACATACACACACACACACACACACACAAACACACACACACTTTTTTTCTGCTCAATTCTCTTATATAAAACTTCATGTTTCTCATGGGCTAATTAATGTCTGTGGCAATATCTGAGAGTTTTTGCTGACTACTGAGCCCTAGCATTTGCCCACAATGTGGTCTATTTTGTCAAGTTGGGGTGGGATGGGGTCAAAGGGGTGGGCAATGACTTGGAAGCAGCTCCCAGACAAGACTGGTAGGGGCCAGCTCAGATAAACCAACTCCTTTGTTCCATCTCTGGAATAACTCTGGTGAAAAGTCCTCCCACCACTTAGGTTTCCTAAGTAGACTGACAGACAACTGATACCAGTTGCCAATCCCAGGAATGGTTCCCAGGGAACTCTGTATAAGATCCTGGGAGTGTATATCATCCATTCTCCCCTTCCATCCACCCACCTATTTATCCATCCATCATCCATCCACCCATCCATCCATTCACCTATCCATTCACCCATCCATCCATCCATCCATCATCCATCCATCCATCCATCCGTTCATCTAGTCATCCTTTACCCATCTATCCAGCATCTGTTATTGGTAACACACATGGTACTATACTAGATACTTAAGAAACTAGAATAGAAATAGGACAGCCAATTCCATTAAGGAGCTCTCAGCCCAATAAGGACAGCTAGAAACAGGATACACGTTCAGAACAGCATTCACAAAAAACATCTGCTATTACCTTATCCAAGCCTTCAGGGTGCTTAGAAGTTAAAGGTGTCTTCCTATAACTCACTATTGTCAAAAATTATCTTCTTCCTTTATTTGCTTACTAGCCTGATGCCCAGATCCCCTTCCTGAATGTACTCTCAATGGAGACAGGTGAATGTCCATCTCCACTTTACATGGTCCCTTTCCAGTGAGAAGCCTGAGCTCCTGGTTGCCACAAACAGAGCGTCTGAGGAGTGTGTATCAGGATGGCTATGGTGTATGCCATAGAAGTTGCCAGCTTCCTCCCCTGTCCATTGGAGAAGTCCATCCTTCACTTCAGCAGTGTCTCCTGAGCACTGTGGAGTACATCTTCATGGACACTGTACCCCAAGGCTGAAGGCCTTCCTTCTAGACCCTGCTTCTTTAATACTAGTTCTTTTGCTCAACTGTGTCCTTATGGTAGTTCCTGGTTCCTTTGTTTTCTGAGTCCACTAAAGACTACCCTCGTGGCCAGGGGTTGTGGTACCTCCCTTTTGAACCTGCAGGGTGGCCAGGGATGATTCCATCAAATAGTGTCACAGTCTTCTTGATTGGCAGCAGTGTCACTAAGAAGGACCATATCACCTGGGAACACAGACATCTGTCAGATGTCAGTCTCAGAGAAGCGCCTGTCCACAGCAGCCTTTCCTATGTTGAGGCATGGCAGACTTCTGTAGTGGTAGGAGCTGGCACTCCATGCTGCAGGGCTGGAGTTAGGTATGGCTTAGTGGTAGAGGGCTTGCCTGACTTATGCAAAGCCCTGGGTTCCATCCCCAGCTCAGCAAAAATACTACTACTTAGTAAAGTTGGGCTCTGGCTCTGTACTAAACCTTGGCCTACTGTGTGCAAAGCCTTGGATATCCAGCACTGCAGATTTTATGTTCTTGTCATTATTCTTTTGTGGTAGTAGACATCCTGGAGTCAGTCCCAAGTTCCCAAGTCTCAGATGGAAGTACACAGTATTTCGTGTGGTCCATCACTCCCCTACTGAAGCCTGAGGAGGTCACTCCTGACTTTGTTTCTTAGAGGTCACTCTGGCTGTTGAGGTGACACCTGCTGGCACTCAGGCAGAATTTATCTCAGATCTTCTGTGCTTAATCAGTCATCTATACTTCATTCCTCACAGCCTCGCCTTCAGAGTGTTAGCCAAACCCTCAAGCCTTTTGAGTAAGTTGTGCGTCTCCTGTTGCACACTCTCTGAGATGATGAACATTTGGCTTTAGCTTTTATAGTAAAAGACAGAGAACATAAGACTAGATACCATGACTCTTTCTGCCTCTCTGTGGTACTGACTGCCAACCGCAGCACCAGATACCTGTTGCGGCTTTACTTCTTTGCATGTTCTCTGTTTCCGCTCAACATAGGCACGTGAGGAGACCTGATTTATGGAGCTATGCGGTTGAGAGTGGGAGCAGGGAAGCAAAGGGCGGCTGTTCCAGCTGCAGTAAATTTAAGCATCACTGGTATTTCTTTACACATCTGGAGGGGTTCCTGATGAGTGGATTGCTACAGGAGCTCATAAATTAAAAATAACAAGAGTATTTCCTTTACACCTGGAGCTTCAAAATTACCACCCACTACATTCTGTGATGGCCCTGTCATAAAGAGGCATTGAGGGTGTCAACCTAAACATGGTCCCTGGCCATAGCTCTAAATACAAGTAACCATTCACTCCAGGTCTTTTAACCTTTGCTTTTTAAAAAACAAAAACAAAAAACCAACCAACCAACAAACAAACAAAAAAACAGTACTGCAAGATAAGTCATTACATGAATCATAAACTGGGGATTTAATCTGCTTTTTTCTCCATCTCTCTCCTTCTTCCCTCTTTTATGATGCTTTGTCCTTCTCCATTTTTGCTTGGGAGTTTTACACAAAATTTAAGAACACGTCTAAGAGCAGCAGAAACAAAGCCCAGGGACTGTCTTCTTCATTCTCCATTAGTTTACAAGCCACCATGCAGATGATCAGCCCTGGTGGGCTGGTGGTAGCACTTTGATTGGCTGCTTGGATGTCTTAGCACCTGTGTACCAGAGCTGACCTTGGAGAACTCTGTTTCCTTCCCTTCCTACGGGATTCTCTATCTCATGGGCCAACTGTGCTGTGTTCTGCCCTAGAGCACAAAACTGAGATGGTCTGCAGGACACAGACACAACTTCATTGTTACTTTCTCATCTTGTCCTTTCAGAACTATGTTGACATTTTTGGGAAAATTCGTGAAGGGGAGGCTATGCTTTAGATTTTCAGCAAGCCTTTTAAGTATGTTATAGGACAAGCAGTCAGACTGGATTTTACCGCCATGCCACCAGCAGGCATTGACTAGAGAGACACAACAGTGCACTCTGAGACTAGTACATGGATGTTGATAGAGAATGAGCCATAAAAGCCAAAACCTGGAAGCCTCGTAAATGTTCTCCAACAGGTTGGTAAATAAGCAAAACGTGAGATGTTTTATACGACAGAAGGATACCCTTTCAAATACTCAGACTGTTGCTACTTGTGGTAATTTATATGGATCTCAGAATAATTATGTGACTGAAAAAAGCCAGGCTCCCTGCTAAAACCAGAAGACTCCTTATTATGTGATTTTATCTGATATAGAATTATGAACAGCATAAACTAATTTAGAGACACAAAGTGCTTCTGGGAATGGTAACCACGTCTCTAATCTCAGTGCTGGGGAGTAGCTATATGTAGTTCCAGAGACTCCTGGCCAGGCGATCCAGCCAAAATGGTGAGCTCCAAGTTCAATGAGAGACCCTGTCTCAAGAAACAAAGTGAAGAGCTGGAGAGGGAGTAATCATGGGCAAAGACACACATGTGCAGACATGTATACACACACACACATGCAGAGAGAGAGAGGGGGGGGGAGGGAGGGAGGGAGACGGAGGAGAGGCAGAGAGGCAGAGGAGAGGTAGAAGAGAGGCA
>NW_021620862.1:4397210-4420973 GCF_004785775.1 Grammomys surdaster
AGAGAGAGAGAGAGAGAGAGGGAGGGAGGGAGACGGAGAGGGAGAGGGAGAGGGAGAGGGAGAGGGAGAGGGAGAGGGAGACGGAGAGGGAGAGGGAGAGGGAGAGGGAGAGGGAGAGGGAGAGGGAGAGGGAGAGGGAGAGGGAGAGAAAGAGAGTATTTGAGAAGTCGAGAAAATTGTCTTTGAGTGAACGAAAATTTGGGACAAATGGTCATTTCCTTAGGAATGAAAGTGAAAATACCAAGAATCCCAAAAAAGACATGGAATTGACTCAATTACATATCCCCAAACAATTAAGTGGAAAATTTCCGAATTTGGAGTTATATTCTTCCAGGTAATAGAAGATCATCAGGGTTGAATAGTGTGGGAGAAATGAGTAGAAAAGATTTTGTGAGAGAGAAGAAACAGCTAAGGTAAAATAGTGTGTGTGTGTGTGTGTGTGTGTGTGTGTGTGTGTGTGTGATGTGCGTATGCATGTTTGTCTAGATAGGGACCATGGATGCACTTGTGGGGTAGCCCTATGTATGTGGATACATGTAGAGTCAGTGGATAACCTCAGATATTATTTCTCATGAGCTGTCTACCTTTTGTTTGAGATCAGGCTGCTCATTGGCCTGGAACTTTGCCAGGTAGTCTAGCTAGCTGGCCAGCATACTATTACAAGCACTTTGTCTAACTTTATAAATGGGTTCTGGGACTCCTCAGGCAAGTACTTTACTGATGAGCATTTCCCCAGTCTCTAATCATTTTTTGAGGTGATTTCCCCTGAGATATTTCTCAACTGAGGAGAAGAGCTAAAGACCGAGTCACTAGAATTTCATTCGACCATTATGACCTGCAACCTTTGTTGGGCATTATCATGAAGAGTATTGAAAACAAAGTAAAGAAGAAAAGTATCATCTTACCTTTGGACAAAATAAAATTTGAACCTAGAAGATTGTGGTGGTTTGAATGAGAATGGTCCTATAGGTTCATCTGTTTGAATACTTGGTTGATAGAACTGCTTGAGAGGGGTTAGGAGGTGTGACCTTATTGAAGAAGATGTCCCACTGGGCAGGGTTTGAGGTTTGAAAAACCCATGCTATTCCCTATTAGCTCTCTCTGTCTCTTGCTTGTGGTTGTGGATCAGATTACAACTGTCAGCTACTGCTCCTGCTCCAGTACCATGCCTGCTTGCTTGCCTGCTGCCATGTTCCCCACTATGACGGTCATGGACTCACCCTCTGAAACTGTAAGCCCCAAAGAAACTCTTTATTCTCTAAGTTGCCTTGGTCATGGTGTTTTGTCACAGCAGTTGAAAAGCAGCTAGGGCAAAGATCTTAAGTATTATAATAAAGATCACCTTGAAACATAAATTATAAGCTACGAGTGCAGCTTAGTGGCTAAGCACATGCCTGGGATGCCCAAGGCCCTGGGTTCAATCACCAAGACAGAAAAGTAACTAAAATAAGAAAGGAAGTGAAAAACCATCAAGGAGTGTGAATTGAAAGGATAAAGACGTGTGCTAAAGATTCTACAAGAGATATGACTGATTAGAACGTCGTGATTATAGAGAGTTAGGATGGCACGGATGGAGGGTCATGCTATCATATGCTATCTTTAGCCTTCTTAATGGATGTTTATTCTCTATGTCTGTATCTGACATTCTGTTGGAGTTAACATGCAGAAGAAGGAAAGCGGTAACAACAATGATAATAAACCCAAAGAATACATTAACGTTGTGAGCCAACAGCTTCCACTTCCCACGGCTGAGAACAGCATCTGAGATCTATGCCAGAGATCTTCCTGCTCTGCTGTTAATCGCTGACCTGCGATCACCAACCAAGTATTTGGAAAACACCTTGATTTATGACTCTTTGTTCTGTAACTTTAAAAACTTCATGAAACTGTCTCCACATTGGAGCATGTCACTGGGCTGTGTTCTTGGGCTATGGTCCACCCTAAGTGGTACAGTAAGTGACTCTCTCATTTCCTTTGAGGTGATAGCTACCCCAGGTACAGGAGTCAGAGAACAGGCAGTTAAACTAATGCCTGAGTCTGGATGACAGAATCTAGGGGGAGCTGAGCAGCTCATTTGACAGTTGGATAGATTATTCAGTAAATCTTGGGTTTATCTCTTAAGCCCAGAAGAAGCTGCATTGGGGAAAACCAAAAAGCAAGCAGTCTTCCACACAGGAGCAACTGTGAATCTAAATGTGTAGGTCCAGTTTAATTTACTGACAGCAGGCTGACAGGCTGCTACTAGACAAAGAGGGGGGCATTTGGGAGCAAGTCCCCAGTCGAGTCCATGAATGGTCACAGTATGACGTGGTATCTTAGGAAGAGAGTGACTTCTCAGAAAAGGGCACTAGGACTCCAGTCCAGTAAGATTACAATCCTTGTCTGGTCCTGACATTTTTTTAAATAGAATTTACCAAATGGTTACATTATCTTGAACATTTTTCTCAAGTGACAAGTCCCTTGAGGTAAATGCTTGAAGCTGGCTGAAAGCAGACAAGAATTGAGAAACGCCCTGGGCTTGCCATACTCATCCTGCATCCTCTCAGGAGACAGGGCAGTGGGTAGGTTAGCAGAGGGTAAACTCTGACAACAGGATTCAGCAATGAGTGTCAGTATGGCATGTGTCCGGCACCTGGATTGTTTCATGCCCCATAGGAGGTGAGATTAGACGGTGACAATAAAAATCAATGTAGTCATCCCCAAAAGACAGATAACAGCCTGACATTGCTTGATGACTTCCTGTACAATCCCAGAGTGCTACTCTGGGACTGCCAACTCCAGCCATCTGCATGGTTAGAGCCCAGAGAACAAGATAGTAACTCCCACTGCATGCGAGAGGACCAAGGGACAGGGAGATGATTTTGGCCTGTGTATGACACCAGGAAGCAGTGCCAACTTCATGCTGGGAAGTGAGGAGACAGGAAGCCTGGAGCCCCCTCACACAGGAGCAGAAGGTCTATGTTGGCAGAGTCTAGTTGAGAAAAAAGAACACATTATTTTCCCAGATATCTGTACCTCAGCCACAACTAAACAAGCCTCTGTCTGTGGCTGGCGTCTTGTTTGATGTGATCCCGTAGTTTTCTGATGTTCTGTGACCATCGGGGCATCCTCTTTTCTTGCCCTGATCCATGTCATGTACCAGCTCCCTGAGCACAAAGGTTCTAGTCCACTCAACTAACGAGCGTGCGACCCCAACAGTAACGAGCAACAGAGACTCCAGGGAGGAACAGGAGTAGGGCATTCCTATATTTTTATGTTGAGATTGATAATCAAAGCTAACCATGCCAGCAGAAGGTGAGCAACACATTAAACAGAGGGGAAAGGATAATAAAATATCGCCTGCTGTTTAACAATTGCTGTGTGGAAACTTTCCTGGAACTGTGCAGCTGCCGCACTTGATGGCTCATAAAGCCCCAGTAACGTCCGTCAAGGGCCCTTTTTCTTGGTGAGGGACCATTTTTTTCCATGCAGTTATGATAGCATCTGGTTCATGTCCCTAGAAGTACAGGGAATCACAGGCTCGGGCAGTGGCCGCCAGAGGAAGAGCTGGACTGCAGAGGCATCTGGCTCCTCGGATGGGTTTGGGGGTCGCTTCTGACCAAAAGGGCATTATCATAAAAATGCAGATTAGGATTCAGTGGGAAGTCACTGTCACCTGCTGTGTGCCAGGAAGGCACTGGGTGGTTTAGCTCACACATCCCCTCTACTGTGAGGTTCCATTCTCACCACTGCAAAAGCAGTGCTCTGGATACCCAGCCTGGGTAAAGGACACAGTCAGGCCACACTGTTGACAAGTGGCAGGTTGAGTCCCAAGCCTAGTAGCCTTCCTTCTGTGTCATCTTGCTGCGAAGATGGAGGCTACATGTGATATGGCAAAAAAAGGTCTGCATTTGCTTAGCCTACCTAGGTATCCATGTGTAGATGTGTTGAAAAGAGAGTATTTTTTTCCTGAATACTAGACAGCAGTGATGGAAGTCGTTAGCATGTGCTGGTTTTCACTGGGTTCCCCAGACCTACATCCAGAAGTAAAGATGCCTGTGGAGTAAGAATGTGGACCCCAGGGTGTGAGTGAGAACATGGCACAGGAAATAAAAAAGAAGAAAAAAGAAGCCAAAGTCTGAGACAGTACGAGGCAATCAGGTAGTGGGTGGCCTCTGCTCTACTTGGGAACCCTCAGGGGTATACAGAGCTGTCCTGACCTGGGGCCAGACATGGGGCACCTGCTGCCCCCTACTGGCTGTTAATCTCTATGGCTCCTGTGGTGGTGACGAGGAGGAGGAGGAGGAGGAGGAGGAGGAGGAGGAGAAGGAGGAAGAGTTGGTCATAAATCCAGCTCTTGGCAGAGCAGCCTCCTGTAGCCCAGGGTAGGCTTTGCAAAGGTAGAGGAAGCAAAAGCATGTCTGAGAGAGGAATGCAGGGGTCAGGGGTGGGCAAGGCCACCGTTACCTACCTCTGCTTGTCCTTGGCCCCCGGCCAGCAGGAAGCAGGCCAGCAATACACAGGACTAAAAAGCAACCTGTGACATAGTTCAACCAATTTACACTTAACCCCCACCTAGCTTACCAGTGAGTCAGACTGTGGTTATTTTGTTTGGTTTTGACAATTGCTGGGGGGTAACCTCAATCTTTTCTAACTGCTGACCTGGCGACTTCCTTGGCTGTATACCCCAAATACTTGCTGTTCTCCTGTCTGTGTGCTCATGGTCCTCTCCTCTCATGGTGGCTTCCGCCTCCCTCTTTGTCCTTTCTTCTCTCCTTCCTCTGTGACCTCCAACTAGGTAACTCGAAACTCCCTCCTATCCCTCTGTGATGGGCTGGCCCATTTATTATTATTATTATTATCATTATTATTTAACCAATGGTTTTAAATTAAGGAACAAGGTTTGTACAACAAAAGCTGGTAAAGGTGAGAATTTACTCCTAGGCAACTAGATCTTTCTGTACAGAGTTTAGCACTTACAATACAACAACAGACCAAACCTCAACACCAGGGTTTCTACCCAACTCATATCTCTCTATCCACAGGAAGAGTGTTGGTTTTCCTGGATTTTAAGAATCTAGGAAATCAGCAGAGTTCAGGTATCTCGGCTTCAAGCCAAGTCAGTATGCAGTAGTTCATGGCTTATTTCATGTCCTATGGTATAATAGTATGAGGCTGACTTCCACTTCTTAAGAATCAAAAGAAACTATCTCTAGGCAAATTCATGTTTTAATTACAAAGTGGAAAACCCAAAAAGGGAAAATGAAAAGGGAGGGTTTGCCCAGGACTGGGCCTTCCTATTAGAACCCACGCTGTGTGGTGAAGTGCTGCAGATTCCAGAATTCACGCACACCTTTCTTCAAAGCATGCAGCAGGATTCTAGAGCATGTGAATTCATAGAAACATTCCTGTTTAAAAAAGAGTGTTGACTTTATTATGGGGCATGGGTCCCAGCAGGATTCAAGTACCACACTCCTATGTAATTTGCAGCAGAACATGGCCTGTCCTTGGCATATTGTATATTGTCTTGTGCCTCAACATGCAGGGCCCTGGAAACCAAGTGATATGGTTTTAATGTTGTGGCTTAGCAGAGGCAAGAACAGATATTTGTTTCCTTGAGCTGGTGGATGAAGTGTGGGATGTCTTCCAGCATATTCCACCTGGATACTCCAATGGAAGGAGCCTTCATAGCAAATTAAAATGGTATAAAATATTAAGAGGTTTCTTAATAACAATGGAATTATGTCTTTTTAAGTGTTCCTGTCCTGTAGAGTTTGGTACTAAAGTCCTGACAGATTTAAAGCTATGTTAGCAGGAATTGCTTCACAATAATAGCAATAGAAGTGGGACAAACACAGACACAGATCTGTCACGAACCTGTGACTCTGATACTGGGACGCACCTAGAAAGACTCTTCATTTTTTATGCATATTTGGAATTTTCCATAACAGCAAGTAAAATAGATCATAAACCTAGTTTACCCCCAGAGATTCCTTCAGAAGACACTCCATGTTTTCTTTGCTGCCTATAATTCTGCCACAGAGCTCAGATCCTAGTGCTGCTATAAAAATACCCGAGAGTAAGTTATAAACAACACACTCATTTCGTATAGATCTGGATTCTGGGAAGTCTAGGTCCAGCGATCCACATCTGGTGAAGACCTTACGCATTTCCCTAGCCCGGCATGCCAACAGCATCACTTGAGCTGGGGCTGGGAGCAGGCAGCAGGCAGCAGGCAGGAGCATGAGATCCTGTTATCAGGAAACCATGCTTAGAACAGCTAACACACACCTCAGTCCTGCAATAACAGTGTTAGTCTATTTACTAGGGCAGAGCTATGATGACCTGATTACCCTTTAATGGTCCTGAATACTATTGCTGTGGATTGATTCTCCAATATATTAGAGGCACTTGGAGAGCACATTCATATCCTAACAGATGACTCCCAGCCTGTGGCCCCACCTCTGCTGTTACTCTATCTTCCCAGAACCCTGCTCTTCCAGTCTTAAAGCTTCCCAACTTACAACCGTAGAGTGTTGCAATCCCATTAGGCATCCTCCTTACTTCTTGCAGGATTAGGAGAAAAGTGGGAGTTCTTCTGAGCAGGACAGCATGGAGTTCTCTTGCTCTGACCTCATTACACTGCCTTGCACAGATAGAGCAATTTGGGTACACACTGGCTTTGTTCATTTCTCAGAAGGTGCCTGGGTTTTATAGTGCTACTCAAGAGAAGTAAACGGAAGGAAGCAAAAGGTAAGTGAAGACTTAGTGTCAAGTGCAACCTTGATGTAGACTAGCCACGTGGGGCACTAGACAAGGAATGGGTTCAGAAAGGCACCATGTCTGTAGCCAGAGTCCTAATTCCCAAGGCGGAGTTTATCCATGAAGCTCACCTCCCTTTGGTAATTATGGCGGCTTTGGAGGGTAAATAGGAAAATCCTAAATTGTAACTGCTATCGTTGAGAGTAATTAAAAAAATACTAAAAACAAGCAAATAAACACTGCATCCTCCCCACCAAAACCTATTATCTAGAAACTCATATGAATAGTTTGTCTCATGGAGAATTCTCCCTGGAGAAGTATCTGATACAACTGAAGGCAGAGCCCAGTTTGCAGAGAATTAACTCCAGCCCCTCTCATTTCTTATAGGCAAATTGCTACTGTTGTCCCTGTAGAGTGCCCACAGACAGTACAGTGGGTCTCAGAAGGGAAAAGAAAGTTATGTTATTCAGGGAAGAAGATGAAATCTTCTCTCACATTTGGAGACTGCATTTCTTACTTTTAGCCCGAGGTCTCTTTGATAAGGGCCATCTTCCACAAACTCTATAGACTCCTGGGGCATGGTTAGATTGACTGACTATTGTCTGTCTATTGAGTATTGTCAATACTATAGACTGACTGGCAATGGTAGATTGGTACTCCACTTTGCAGATGTCACCCCTGCTTCGGCTTCAGCTTTGCCTGTTTGCTTGTCACTGTGAGGAGGGCAGGGCTTGCTGGTGTCCTTGCTGAGCCCTGCTGTGCTGTGAACTGTGCTGTGACAGCTCCTGCTTTCTATGTTGGCTGCAGAAGATCACTCAAGAGCACTGAGGAGCTCACGGGTGATGTTCTAGTTTTAATCTCTTAGATTAAATCAGCATGACTCAGTTTTTGTTTTGTTTGTTTAAAGCATTTACAGAGTAAATAAGAATTGAGCACCGGAGGAGAAATCAAAGTTCTTAATAAAGGTCTGAATGCTTACACTTGTCCCCAAACTCCTATGTTGGAAACTTAACCCCCAATGCTGTAGTACCCATATGTGAGGCCTGTAGGACGTAATCAGAGCAGGAGGACTCTACTCACAGCAGCAGGACTAATATCTTCCTAAAGGAGCCCCGAGGGAGTCGGTCCATCTAGTCTATCATGTGAGGATATGTAGAAGGTGCCATCCATCCATGGGCTTGAGCTTGCTGGTGTCTTGATCTCTTGTCTTTCCAGTCTCTAGAACTGTGAGCAAAGATTTCTGTTCTTTATAAATAACTTAGTTTAAAGCATTTTGCTGTAGCATCAAGAGTAGACTAAGACAGAGACTGATCATGTTAGGAAGGCATTAAGATAATAGGTCTTCAGAGGTATGGCTTGCTCAAAGGACTAGAGGGGACTTTGGTTTCCTTAGTGTAAATGTCATAAAAACATCTCACGACTCTCAGTTTGGTCTGGAATTTAATAGCTATGCTTCAGTTGTAGGCTTGGAGTCACAACCTAAAGTTAAAGTAGAGTTTTAGAATACATAGTTAAGTTGAATTTTAATACTATTATACTCAGTAGTTATTTAAAATATATTTATTATACCTGTAGAGCCCAGATGTGTGGTTTGACCTTTAGCTAGATTTGGGAAACTTGTGATAGTTTTGTTCTCTTGTAGACCAGGCTGACTTGAAACTCACAGTACAGCCAAGACCACTTTAAAGCCTCAATTCCCTACCTTTGACTCCTAGTCCCCTGCCTACAGATCCCAAGTATTGGGGTTATGGGCATGTGCCAACACATCTGGCTAGCTTTGTGATGTTAAAGCCTCTAGCGTCCAGTAGCTGTTACATCCTTGGAGCAGTACAGAATGCAACCAGGGCATTCCTGGAACAGAGAATGTGATGGCCCCAAAACAAGAATCTACCAAGCACATCTGAACAACAGGGCAGATTCTGCATCACTGCGTCAGGCCCATAAGTCCAGAGCAGTACTATGTGGTTCTGAAGCAGAGTGAACACAGCAGCAGACACTCTTCATTGTACCAGAAGGGGCTAGCATCTGCAGCTGCCATCAGCCATCAGGGATCACACTGGGGACAAGTTCTGTGTCCCTGTAGACTGATGTCATATGGAAGTGATTTACACAGATTGAGGGCAGCAGAGTGGAAAAAGGAAAAAAGGAAAAGCCCCAGACTTTTCTAAAAGGCAAGGAGATCTATTTAGAAGGCCAGAGACTAGCTGGGCACACCTCAGCAGGAAATACATCTCCCCAATAATATTGTTGCACAGGGTCTTTGGATGACGTACCTTTGAATCACTTCTGTTTATGGAGTCTTAGCAATGTCTTTCACTGCCAGGAGACCTTTCTCTTTTCAGGCCTAGTCCTCGTGATTTGCTCTGGATGCTCTAAGGCCCCAGATTAATCACCTCCTCTCTGGATGACATCCACTTCCATCTTATGCTACCCACCAGAAGAATCCCTGAGGACAGGGACATGGATGCACTCAGCGCTGGCTAGTTCGAAGCTCTTTATATTGGACGTAACAGGAGGCAGAAATTATAATGACTTTCCCATCTCAGGCTGGATTATGGAATTTTCTAGTGAAGATGCCATTAAAACTTCTGGTTGACAAGGAGATAAAATAGCCTTGATATGTATCTGCTACAGGGGAAGATATATAACAAAAGACAGAGACATACACTTCCAGTTACAATTTGCACTGAGGAAATTCACCTTCTAGAAGATGCATTTAGAGTTCATGTGTTATCTTACACACTTACTGTCAGTGCTTATGGCTAATGGACTCACTGCAAAGTGGGGTTACCGTACATGGAATCCAGTTTTATTTTCACACATAGAAAAGATATCTGGCTACAGTGATTGTGTTGTTACTGGTGAGAGAGAAAAATATATCAGGATGGTCTAATGGGTATGTGCTTTGCCTTGTGCAACACCAACACTACAGTACAAAATACAGCTGGCGTGTGTCTGGAGAGAGGGTGACAGACTTCTCTTTCTGCTGAACCACTCTGGGCCATCAGTTGCTTCTCACAGTTGGTATTTGGGTGGTCCTTTTCCCTCGTTGTTTTCACGGTTCCATCTGTAAGTTGCTTTCCCTAGCTCGCTTTGGAGGCAGTCGTGTGGCTCCTTCCAGATCACTGGCTTTCCAAGACTGAGGGAGTGTGCTGGCCTCCACACTAGGTATCTGACTTAGGAGGGCTTCACTCTTGCTTTTGGGTATCCTGAAGGGCAGAATTCATTATGCCCACTAAAACTATTTTGCAAAATTTAGCACAGTGTCCAGAGGATGCACTAGTGGTGTGGGAGCCGGGATGCTGAGACACTCCACCGCTGCCACTGCTTGGTTTTGGTGTCTATGGTTGAGTTGACTTAATCTTCTCACTGAGAACATAAGGAGATAAGAGATGTTATCTCTCCAGCTGGGTGCACTCTGAGCTAATACCAACATGAGCTCTGAGAAACATGGCATTCTGGCACATCTTCCTGAGCAATGTGGGGGAGAACAAGTATTACAAAATAATAAAACCCAAAGTGAGATTATGTGGGATATTAAGTTTGAATGGAACTTTAAGTTAAAGCATGGGCTCCTAAACAATTTTTCCCCCAGCTGGATTTGGACTGCTTGGGTAAGTTTTCCTGTCACTCTGTCTAGATTATCATATGCTCTGGTGAAAAAGAATGCTTTTTTGCATTTACAGAGTAAAGCATTTTGATTTGTTTAAAGTTATTTTTCCAGTTTTTCTATTTACTACCTTGCTGATTTTTGCTTTTACTCTGTTGTTTCTTTACTGTACTTTTTTTTGGATTATACTGTTCTTTTCTGTAACATTTAGAAACATTTAGAACACACAGAAAAGAAATTTAACGCATCCTTTAAATTGCTATTAATATCTAGGCTGTGAATTTTTTTAATATTGACCATGTCAATTGTAGTTTATAGATTCTGATGCATGGTGTTTTATTAACATTTTGGTAGTATTCTCTTTTTTTTTTTTTGCTTAATATCAATAGTATTTTAAAAATTAAGAAAAATAGATTTCCAAGGGTTGATGGCCCTTGTCTCCCAGAGCTAAGGCCTCGCTCATGTAGGGTATGTTCTATTTCATATAGATTCAGCCAAGAAGAGCCTTTTTTTATTTTACTTTTAAACTTTTCTAGTTTAATTGCATTGTGATTAGATAATATTGTGTCAATTCAGTTATTCATTATTTATGTGTATGTATACAATGCATGTATTTCTGTGTGTGCATAATTATGTGTGCACACACAAGCACGTGTGTGTGTGTGTGTGTGTGTGTGTGTGCATATGTTGGCACCATGGTGCCTGTGTGGAGATCAGAGAACAACCTCAGCAATCAGTCCTTGTGACCTCCCATGTTTGAGACACGGTCTCTTGGTTGTTCTTTCTCTGGGCTTGCTAGCCTATCTGGCCTGTGAGCTCCCAGGAGTTTCTTATCTCTGCCCCCACCTCTCTGGAGGAACATTGGGGTCACAGATGCACCTCCATGTCCACCTTTTGCATGGGTTCTGAGGCAGATGGAAGCCCTCATGCATGCAGTGAGTGCTTTCACTCCCAGAGCAATCTCCTTGGCCCCATGTTTTATTACTACTACTACTTCTCATAATCATCCTGTAGAGAGAGGTTTTCTCTGTGATTTAATGAGTGGTAAGATAGAATGAATTGCAGTAGAGAATACGCATACTGTGTCATCTGGTCGCAAAATATGATATCGATTTAGATCTCCTTATTTTAAAAGAACATATTTATCATGATCAACTACATAAAATAAACTTTATGACATTGAGAATTTTAAGTGTACAACGCAGTGTCATTAGTTACATTCACAATGCTATCCAGCTGCCATTGCTGTCTGCTTCCAAAACTTTCACTGCTGCAAATGAATACTTTGTAACCAGTGAGCAACAAGTCTCCATCTGCCTGTTGACCTCTGGTTTATCTTCTGTCTCTAGGATTTGCCTCTTCTGGACTTGTCATGTAAGCAGCAGCAAACAGTAGTTGTCCCTTTCATGGCTGGCTTCTTTAGCTATCTTCCGAAGGTCATGAGTTCAAATCCCAGGAACCACATGGTGGCTCACAACCATCTGTAATGAGATCTGATGCCCTCTTCTAGTGTCTGAAGACAGCTACAGTGTACTTACATATAAATAAATAAATAAATAAATAAATAAATAAATAAATAATTGTTTAAAAAAAAAAGAATGCTCCCATGTGTGCACACTTTACACTTTGGTTAGCCATTCTTCTGCTCCTGGACCTTTGGGCTAATTTCTCCTCTGGCACCTGAAGAAAGTGTGATGGACATTAGCAGGCAAAACATCCCTTCAGGTCTCTGTGTCAACTTTTTTTTTTTTTTTTGCATATGCACCTCTGGGTAGAATTGTTGAGCTCCATGGGAGGCAACTGTACATGTAGCTTTGTGAAGGAACTGTACCGTGCACTGCTGCTTTCCATGGCAACTATGTGATGTCACATTTCTCCCAGCAATGCATGAGGGCTCCTGATTGTTTGTTTTGTTTTGTTTGTTTGTTTGTTTGTTTGTTTTTCTAGCCTCACTATTTGTTTTTCTTTAAAAAATTACGATAATCCTAGTGGGTGTGGGATTGTATAGTATGTATTTTTTATCTGCTTTCCCTAATAGTTAATGACGATCAGCCCTTCATGTATGTATTGAATACTTGATTATCTTCTTTAGAAAAAAAAATGTCAATTCAAATCCCTGTTCTGTTTTCTAAACTGTCTTTTGCTGTTGAGTTCAGGGTCTCTGTAGAAATTCTGTATTCTAAGCCTGATTTGCAGACACTTTGACCGTTCTTTAAGTTGTCTTTTATTTCTCTTCTAATAATCCTTTGGGCACAAAAGCTTTTACTTTTGATGAAGTTCAATGGTCTATTTTTTATTTTTTAAAAAAATTATTTATATGTGCGGTATATTGTCACTGTCTTCACACACATCAGAAGAGGGCATCAGACACCATTACAGAGGGTTGTGAGCCACCATGTGGTTGCTGGGAATTGAACTCAGGATCTCTGGAAGAGCAGTCAGTGCTCTCAACCTCTGAGCCATCTCTCCAACCTTGATCTTTTTTTAGTTGTTGCTCATATCTGGAACATTCTACCTAAGAATCTATGCCAAGTTCTAAGTCACAAGGATTTGATCTATATTTTTTTCTAAGAGTTTTATAGTCTCAGCTTTTATATTTAGTTGTTTATGGTTCTGAGTGAATTTCTGTGCATGGTGTGAGGTAGGGAGTCAGCTGCATTCTTTTGCATATACAAATCCAGCACGCCAGACAATCTGTTATTGATCTTGATATACTCGGGTCTCTTGCAGCCATGCTAGAGGATGAGATAAAAGGAAAATCAGTAATGGTGATTGCAACTTCAGATGGGATTCCATGCTAAAGATCACATGGAAGGATGTGTTTACTGAGCTTTGTACACCTCTTTCAATTGTACGTCTAAGACCAACGCCTGGTCCTTCCATCCTGACCCCAGGCCTGGGACATAGGCTCTGGCTAGCATTTTCTCTGTTTATTTTCCCGGCTTCTATGGTTTTTCTTTTTCTTTCACTCTCTTTAGACGCAGTTGCCATATATCCCATTTAAAATGTAAGTGTTACAATTTTGCTATGAAATGTGACTTTCAGAGTTGCAATATCTTTTATTTTGTTTAATGTTTTGGGGCTGGATTTTACTTTGATAGAAGGTTCATAAACTATAGGTGAAAACCCAAAGTCCTGTCCACTCTCTAGTTTACATTTGATGAGTATGAAGCTCTACAACTTTGGTGACAGTAAAAATGATTATGGTCACAAAGTTAAAAACACATTACTATACTTCTTAGTTCTGACTTAGTCACAGCCTCTGTTTACTTCAGTGTAGGAGAGTGGTAACATTTTCAAATTGTGCAAATATCTTCAACATGTTCACATAGGGATAAGCCACAAACCCAGCCAATAGTTCACATGGTCAGGTCTGGGTAAGCTTCTGAGAGAAAGATGCTACCTGCTAGAATTTGGGGTAACCCTTGGCTGAATACATCTCATACAGACTCAAAAGATGTAAGTTGGAGGAAGGCCAGTTGGCTGAAGGAGGATTCAACTTATTTCCACAAATTGAGATATTTTTAATAAGTTTCTGGGCTCCTTTTAACTACCATAAGTTCTATGAGTGAAGGCAGTATTTCATTGCTCTATAAAATATAGTCTCTTTACAGTTTGTTCCTGTAATTCTTGCTATAGCTCCATACCCTAAGTTCCCTAAATTCAGTATTCACTGAGGATGCTCGAAACCCTAGACAGAGTACATTATTTCCTATACACACACAAGAATTTAATTTATAAATTAAGCATGGCAAGAGTCTACTAATAATTGATAATTATATATATATATAATTATTACAGTATACTATAATAAAAGTTTCATGAGTGTGATATCTTTCTCAAAGTATCTTGCTAAATGGCACTCACTCTTCTTGGGTGTGATAGGAGGAAGTCAATGCTGCAGGCCTTGTGTGTATCGTATGGAGAGGGGATACGTGGGACAGAAAGACAGTTCATAGCCCACAAAGGATGATGGAAAACGACATGAGAGTTTATCATGCTGCTCAGAACAGGATACAATTTAAAACATACACATGGTGTACTTCTGGAATTTTCTGTTTCTTCTATTCAAGAGCTGCTGTTGATCATGGGATGCTGAAACTGGATTAAAGGAACTTTTATGTTAACCAGGCTGTTTGCATTCAAGCACTTAGGCAGTACTTGAGGCTACTGGCTTCGTTTTCCTCTCACTCATTCTTGCTTCTGTGTTTGAGCATCTAGGAGAGATGCTAAAGGAAGGTGGAAATCAAACCCAGCTGGGGTTTGGCCTCACCTGCCCCTTCCCAGTGCACTCCTGCTTTTCCTCGCTGCAGGTTGACTTTCATGAATGGGGAAGAGAAAAGAACATGCTGGCCCAGAAGGTCTCCTTCCTTTGTCTCCCTCTGAGGTGCTCAAAGGCATCAATAATAGTGTGGGAAAGCCCTGGCTGAACAGAACTTCGCAGTTCCCCTTGATACAGTCCACTGGGAGCCTTCACACAATGCCTTTGAAAGCACTCTGTCCGCCAACTACTGCTTTAGGTAAACATGGAGGAAACCTCTGAGGAGTCCTCGGTGGGAAAGCCCTGCCCTGGCCCAGAAACTGCCCTAGTTCTCAGCCAGCAGGCTCCTGCAGGAGAGAAGCACCCCTCAGGTTTTGATTTCCTTTTTGCTCTCCTTTCTGTCCTTAGGACCAGGGAAACTCTCAGTGGGGCTTGGCTTTCTAACCAGTCAATGCCTAGGTAGCTCACATTCCCTTGGTAAAGACAAAGTCTCTGCATGAGTCATTTTAGTTGTGACTTCCATTTGAGTTTAAGAAAAAATAGATGCTGGATGTTTAGGTCTGTGTACTTGTTTTTAGTGTTTTGAGCCTAGGCTGGTCTCTGACTCATTATGTAACCCAGGCTGGCCTTAGGTTTGTTTTTTTTTTTTTTTTGTATTTTTTTTTTAAATACTTCTGCTTCCACTCCCCAAGAGCTGGCATTACAGGTGCAGTTCTTGTCAATCAGCCTGCTGCCATGGAGCCCTTTGTCCCCCTTCTGCCCTAGGCTGGCTCCAGATCATATTTACGCTAATATCCTACCTCTCAATGGTGCCCGCTGGTTGATTTCAATTGAGTAGAATTAGTACTGAGTCATTGGTTGATTTTTATTTGAGTAAAATGAGTCCTGAGCCATGGAGATAAGAAGGCCATAGGCCATCAGCATTTACGGTTGCAGTACAACCAAATGCTTGAAGTGAGGTGCCCCAGAGGAGACTTCTCTCTAGATGGAGAGAAGGCCGGCTAGACACAGCAGGAGGCGGAAAGGACAGATATTGTTTACAAAACAGTGTTTTACATATGAGTTTAATAGACCCAAAGTGTGAGGCAGAGAGTGCACATTGCCCAGAATACTGTGTAGGCAGATCTATCCCAACAGGACCTGCAAGCCTTGGAGCACTTAGATCACAATGGCCCACTTGGGGTGACAGCCAACCAGTGCTGGTGTGACCTTCACGTCACTTCTCTATAAAGGACTTGAGCACCTGTGGATTAGGAGTATCCTGGGAGTTCTGGGGACCCATGATGTGTGGAGAGGTGACAGCATACATCTTTTACAGCATCCAATTTCTCTGCCCAAGCAGAATATTCTCAGTTAATATTTTTTCTCAAATGCTTGCCCATGTCATTTTATATGAACTGAAAAACAAATCCATACAAGCCTGCTGGTTATTCTATTACATGATAACATCTTATTTAATGAATACCCTGTTGTATATTTAAGCGGTTTGCTATGATAAATGCTCTTTCTCTGAGTATTCTTGCATGAGAATCCCCGTGCCTATCCCTGTTTGCTGTCTTCATCTGTAGGTTTAGCAGGAAAATCTTTGGGGCTGCTGATATTGTTAAGCTGTTTGGTGTAGAAGGCCAGATTCTGCCCAGGTGCTGAGTACCCTATCGCAGGGACTTGTACCAAGACTGAATATTGCCTTTGCCTTTTGGTAGCTTAAAATCATATAACATTTGAAAATTTCCCAGTGATTCCTTTGGTTAGTTGTTTCTGCTAAGGTTTTTTGTTTCTTTCTTTCATTCTCCTCCTCTTGGAATATTTGGGGTTTTCCTAATTTCTAAAGAACTCCAATATTATGCTATTTTTAAAGTATAAACTGAGTTACCCAAAATACTTTAATTTTTAATGAAGCTGCAACAGCCAGGCTTCTTTTATAATGTATTGTTTCCCAACCCTGGCATGGGGCTGTGCATCCTCAGGGGACTACATCAATGCTTATTAATGAGAGAATGACCCATTATCTAACCATGTCATTGATGTACAGGGTTGGTTAGTAAACTAACTTGAGAATATTCTTTTCTTGACCATTAAGATAAGGAAAACTTTTATAATGAAGTGTTCTAGGGAGGCAAGCTACAAGATAAATATCATGCCACATCTGTGGCCTTAGATTGGCAGCTCGTCACAGAGGACAGATGTTCTCTACTGAAGCAAAAGTGCACACTGAGTGTGCTGGACACTCCTGCAGCCTCAGAACCTAGGTGGCTGAGGCAGGGAGATCATGAACCTGAGATTGGGGCCACAGATTGAGACTGAACCTCAAAATAGACAAAGAAACAAACAATGAAAACAATAGCACAGCTCAAATGTTTTTTCAAGTCACGCAGTATTTTATACATATAAACTGTGAGTAGAAGAAGAAGTCATAGTGTCCCCACTCATCATTTCATTAAGGAACTAAAACAGCAGCGTGTTTGAGGCCTCTGTGGACCCTTGTTTATCTCTCTCCTCTGCCTCTCCAGAAGTGCCCGATTTAAACACAGGGCACACAAGTTTCACAACTGAAACATTGTGTGTAAGTTTTAGAGCTTTTATAAATGTTATTATTGGTGTTTCTATTGCAACATTACTTATTTAGTGTTATGCTTCTGGGATTGAAGCATCTTAATAATGTGGGGGCTGATCTATTCCATGGAAAATCACAACTTATTTTTCTGTTCATCATCATCCTAATATTTTGTGTTTGCACACAGTGCTGTGAATTTGTTTATCACCTCCTCTTGTGCACATGTGCAAGCTTTTGAAGATAGTGATGGGATTATTCTAACATTGGGGTGTGTGCCTTCCCCTTTTCTAGAAGCTGCCAAATTGCTTTTCATGATTTAAGGTAATACAGAAATACTTGCATTTTCTCTGAGAAAGTTTTGCAAAAATTATGCCAGTTATTATTTTTGAGTGCTGGAGGGCCAGAACTGCTCCAAGGGAGAACACTCATTCCCACCTGCATCTCTTTGGGAAACAGATTAAAACACTGAGGATCTTGCTCAGGTTTAATAGCAAGCGGCAAAGACCTAGTCAACTGTCCTCAAACCTATCTCTTAGCAGCAGTCCAAGCTCCAGGTGGTAGCAAGAGACCAGCTATACTATGTTTAAAATGATATCAAGACAGCAGCCAAAGACTCTGAAGGGGGTGGGTGAGCCTTAGGCGGGTGCTGCTGTTCCACGGTGTGGAAGAACGAGCAGATGGTGACTGGATTTATCCAGCATCCACTAATGAGTCTGACCAAAGTCCACTCCAGGCTCCGTATGCTCCTCATTGCATTCCGTCCCTTTCTGCCTGTTTCACTGTAGAGGTTCATTGTTCACACCTTCATGCACTTTTAAAGTTTCTTTTAGCCTAGGACAGGCGACTTGCCACAGAAAGGTCAAATAAATTTTTTAGAAGCAGTAATGGATGCAACTTGTACATGTGAATTATAATTGCAACACTTTAATCCCCATTCTAAGTGCCAAACTTTCAGGATTAATTTGTTGCATGTGTTGGTAACATGGCACTCCATCTTTGGAGCGGATTTGTTGCCCGAGGGCCCTCATTTGCTAATGAGTAATTGTTGCAATTTTCAGAGAAAATGCTACTGGTACAATCATGTTTGAGCATTTATCAAATATGACGTGAGCCCAGTTAGGAGAAACATTAACGTCCTTAGCCTGCAAATAAAAGCCAAGCATTCATGTCTCGCATGGTAATTTCCCTAGGCTGGTCACCTTCATTATCATTTGGAACAACCGATGAACTGTAGGTAGCTGCACAGGTCTGTAGGTAGTACCTGTGGGTAGGAGCAGGTTTTAGCACTGATAGTCTGTAGCCTTGTTCCTATTGCCTGTTGTCACTCAGGCCCATTTTGGAAATAGGCAGGGGCAGAAGAGAAAGCCATTTCAGCAGGAATGCATCTCTGTGCGCACACATCATGAACAGCACTGACATGTTAATTACAGCCTTAGTCAGAGCATTTCCTCTTTCTCCATTTTGTTTGCAAACACCCAATTATTTCCATCCTGCAGTCTGGAGAAAAAAGAAAAAGCAAATCCAAAGGAGCTGATCAGTAGTTTCTGTAAGTCCTGCTGCCTACCTGTCTCCTCTGTTGTGGTTTTTCTTCCTGGCAGGTTGGATTTTGAACTCTACTTGCTTCCCTATTTAGTTATACTTTTAGAGTCATTTATTATTAGTGTGTGTGTGTGTGTGTGTGTGTGTTACCTTCATGTATACATGCATACCATGTGCATGCAGTGCCCACAGAAGCCAGATGAGGGCGCCAAATCTCCCAGCACTTGCCTGTGTGTGAACTGCCATGTGAGTGCTGGGGCCCAATCCTGGGCCCTCTGCAAGAGCATCTAGTGCTTGTAACTGATGAGCCATCTCTCCAGCCCCTAGTTATCTTTTTAATCCTTCTTGTCTGTGGACCAGTGGTTGAGATTCTATAGCTATATCAAGGAGTTCAGCCTTGTCTATTGTGGGATATAAAAATAGCACCTTGTGCCTGTCTAGACTGCACTGAACTGATTGTGCGGGGCGCGCGTGTAGTGGTCTCGCCGGCAAAACATACACACACACACACACACACCAGAATCCTTCCGTAGAAACACGTTTATTTCCCTAAACCAAAATGGTGGCAGAAGACGACCCCCAGCCCTGGGAAAAGCCCTTATATACCCTAGAGCGGCGTAATCACCTCTGATTGGCTGTATACTCGTAGCGCGCCAAACGCCGTGGGATGGGCTTAGTTTTGGCGGGCTTTACCATGGCACATGCGCAGTTTATTTGTTTACTAGGAAGAACTATGGCTGACAGCGCCACCTAGCGATGGCGGACTTTGCCAGCACCTGCCGCGGCTCCCAACAACTGATGCTTCGTGTACTTGTGGCATGTTTCTGCACAAGGCAATGCTGCTTCATCTGAGACCACTTAGACTATGCAGCAGCTTGGGACCTGGACATAGAGAATCTTGGAACTGACCAGTCAATGAAAGAGTGAATGGGAACTTTGTGGTTACCTGAGCAAAAAGAAGAACTGGGTTCTTAAGTCAAAACCGAGCTATGTTCTGGAGCAGCAGAAATTAAAAAAAAATGTTTGAAGAGTGGAATAAAAATCTCATACTGGTGAGGATAAGCCTGTTCATTTGGTGAAATCCCATTTGCTTGTTTTTGCTTTTGTTCCCTGTGATTGTAGGGTCATGTAAATTAGTTGGATTGGAAGCCCAGACAGACTTACAGTCTCAGTACTTGGAAGGGTAAGGAACGATTTCAGAAGTTCAAAGTCAACCTGATTTACAGAGTAAGTTTGAGGTCAGCCAGGGCTACAGAGCAAGATCCTGTCCTAAACAAAATAAAACAACAATATTTCCCCCCCCCCAAAAAAAAAGACCCAAAGAGAAAAGACCAAAGCTAATAATAAAGCAATAAAACAAGATATTTAAAATCACTGCTTAAGCTGAAGTCTATGAGAGATTCCCATGCGTTTCTTTTGTGAGTTTCTGAGTTTGGGGTTTTTGTTTGTTCATTTTTTTATTCTATTTTTTTCTGGTTCTGGAGATTGAACCTAGAGATTCACACAAGGCTAAGCTCATTAGCTCTTAAATTTAGATTTTCGGGTTATTTTTGTACAACGAGCTCTATCTACTTGCTGTGCCTCACATAGAAAGGCCCAGATTTCCCAGTACTTTTTTTGGAACAGGCTGTCCCTTCTCCTTTGCATGTTTGGCACCTTTGTTAAGAATCAGTTGGCTGTAGATGCTGGGTACCTGTCAGCAGATGAATGGAGAAAGGAAGCATGGCTCTCTATTCACAATGCAGTGCCATCCAACCATAAAGGATAATACAACCCTGTCATTTTTGGCAAAACAGGTAGAGCTGGAGGACATTGTGTTAAGTAAAATGGGACAAACCAAATGACAAGCACCTCAACAACCCATCTCACACCCAGAGCAACCAGTGTTGACCAGGAGTGTCAAGCAGTGGGGTAGAGTGGTCAAAAGGCACTTCAGTTTCTTCAGGACACATGGTATGAAATGAAATACCACACTAGACTCCCATCATGTGTGCACTTAACACATTCTAATCAAAAAGGACATAAATTCAAAAACAAATGGCAGGATGGGAGACAAGAGAATGATGGGGCAGTCTGGTGATTGGTGCAAGGCTGCTCCTGGTTCATCCCGGCACAAAAGGGCAGCACAAAGCCCAGGCATGTGAATATAAAGTCTGTGACTAAGGTCTCTTCCTATTCCCCTAATATCCTCCTCCCCCACCCCCCCCCACACTCGTAGTCCATGGAAACATAAGGAAATCCAGAAAGGCCCTAGGTTATCTCAAGAACAACCTAGCCCTACTTTTGGAAATAGAATCTCATTATAGCACACCCATTTCCTCATGCAGTTGACTGTGCCTGATCAGGCATGCAGTGCGAAGGATCATGAGACTGATTTTATTATTTTGTGTGTGTGTGTATGAACTCTGTGTTTGTTTATGTGTCCATAGATGTGTGTTTTTGTATGTGTATGTATATGATATTTGTGTGTATGTGTGTGTGTGTGTGTGTGTGTGTGTACATAGCCTGTACTGCAATTCTAAACAGTGTTGGATTACTCAGGGGTGATACAGCAAACATTCTAAATTGACATTTTGGTTCTATCTTCTCACAGGTTTTCTGGATCTCATGACCAGTCAGAGAAGCTTCTAGTTGGTCACTAAGCATACAGGGCCCAGTGGTAGTGATCAGTGGTAATCCACTGGGACATACCACAAAGGAGCAAAGAAGTGAATATGCAACGTTTGGTCCCATTACACTGCTTCAGCCCTGACTAGGACTGATTCATCCCCTCCACAGGGATCCTGCCTGGTGGCTCTCAAGGAATCTAGAAGCTCAGTGTTGTACCTCCCAGTTGCTATATGTGGTCCCTCATGTTGGGCTACGGAAGTAACAAAGCAATACCCTGTCCAACCAAGGTTGCTATGAGTCAAAAGAGCAAATGTGAATGTTAGCTTAGTTTCACTACTGCTTTTCAAAGTTAAGTTTAGGTCTGTTGGGAGATCTCTTGAGTAGACTTGTGTTGTACAGAGCCATCATCCTATCAAAGCAACTTCAATCTTTATGAGGTCAGCCATACCTGCTGGCAGAAGACCACAGGATCATGCTTAATAACTATTCACTTTTCTGCACAGGAAGAGGAGGTAGAGGTGTTATTGGACTCCACCTGAGATTTTCTCTGTCCTGGTCATTCCTATTTATTTCTTCCCTGAGCACATGTGATCTGAGCACGTGGGGTTCAGGGAGGTTCTAGATACATAGGCTCAGGGAAGTTAACAAAGGGCAACACCATCTGTACGACAATGTAGAAGCCATCACCCAGGCTGGGGAAGGCTCCCTGGTGTGGCTGTTCTGGGGTCACCCAGGCTTCTCTAGGTACCCCCTCACATGTTCTGTAAGTAAGCCTCAGTGGTTTTCCTCATCAGAGTGTGCTTTAGTTTGTCATTAGGACCTTATGAGGAAGGACGGGGCATTGTTTGTTTCTCTAGGGGAGAAATTCCCTTGACAAAATAGTAAAGGGGTTTCTATCACTCTAAACGTCTTATTCCTGTGCTCATTGTGGAGAATGTGAAAGGTACTTTGAATTATGATGCTACAGGGTGGCTGTAAAACATATAAAAAGAATGCTTTGAGAAACCTAGTCGGGTACTTTTCTTTTTTAAAGGATTTAAAGACTTCCTCTTCGTGTGTGCGTATGAGTGTTTTGCTTATATGAATGAACATACAACACATATATGCAGTGTGTGCAGAAGCCAGATGAGGGCATCGGATTCCTTGGCACCAGAGTTCCAGATGGTTCTGAGTTGCCATGTGAATGCTGAGAATTGAACCCAGCTGGGTCCTCTGAAAGACCAGTGAGCGGTCTTAACTGCCGAGCTGACTTGCCAGGCTTGTCTACAGCATTTTAACTCCAAGTGTTTTGATGTAAAAAGTCTTTGTGCTGTACAGTCTTCTATGAAGATATCAATGGGAATGAATGAATCAGTGAGTGGATGATGCTTATGAGAAGTCCCAGGAAGATTCAGAGAGACATCGTCTGCCTAGTGATTTATGCTCAGATTGGAGACAAAATCCATAAGACACATAAGTACAACAGAATGGGCAGGTGGATGTCATGGGAAATGAAATTGGTCAAATGACTGCTAAGATGTCTTCTGTCTTCTGCTCATGCTTTCCTAGTAGAACCCTGTAGGAAGAAAGCCTACCCCTCCCAACGCTCTAGAAGGCAGAGTACCCGCTGTGTTTGTATGCCAAACTGAGAAAATAAGAATGATACTACTGACTTGGGCTCAATCCATTACACATGCTGTCTCATGGTACTCACGTCAGCCCTAGTAGATATCACTCCCTAGTTTGTATGGGAGGAAACTAAGTGTTGCCTGTGCCCTGGACTACTCGCTGCCAGACCCTACCTGCCCTTGGGTGTCAGAGGTGAGGTGGTACAGAGTTGATGACACAGGCCCTGGAAGCAGGTGAGAAACACAGCAGGAAGCTCATCTGAATGAACACTGCCACAAGCTCCTTTAATACCCTCCATCCACGCCCCATTGATCCCAAGAAAGCATCTCTTCTAAACAGCAGTTCCTGATTGGCTGGCATTGTCTGCCCCAGCAATCCTTGGTCAGTCTTCAATTAGGCTTCCTGCAGGAGATGCTCTTGCAGCTGTGTGGGCCTCTGGCCTTTACATAGTGGTGGCCCCACTGTTCCTGCTATAACTGAGGAAAGTTAGGCAACTTGCAATGTCCCAGGACTCAGAAGTAAAGGTGAGGTCAGAATTTATGCAATAGCAAAGCAGTTATCAAGCCCGAGGTCTCACAGCATTGAGTGTCTCTGGGGGATCAATATCGTGGTGGATTTTCTTCATTTTTTCTTGACTGGAAAGGCTAAGTTGGAACCAGCATGCCCTGGAGCATGATAGAAATGAATCTAGGAACATGAAGGGCCTCATAGACTTCAGGGGATCACGAAGGCAGTTGTTAGGGAGGCAACTTTATCCCAATCTCTGTGTGTGCAGCATGTGTCCATGCTCTCAGTGTGTGCAGCATATGTCCATGTCTTGGTATGTGCAGCATATGTTCA
>NW_021620862.1:4420983-4424223 GCF_004785775.1 Grammomys surdaster
TTGGTATGTGCAGCATATGTTCATGTCTTGGTGTGTGCAGCATATGTTCATGTCTTGGTGTGTGCAGCATATGTCCATGTCTTGGTGTACAGCATATGTCCATGTCTTGATGCAGCTATTGCTAGCCTAACTCTGGGGCCACCTCAGCTTGTGTGGATTGTGAGTCAGGGTGTGAAAGGACGTGGCAGGTTGTGAGATTGATCCGTGGCCTGTCAGTGAGCTTGACTCAATTTCAGGAAACTAGCAGTGGATGAATGTGAGATTTCGTTGTGTAGTAACACCCCAGAGACAAATCCATGCCTCCTTTTCTCTAGCCAGGAATATTGTGTCTCAAGCTTCATTGTCTAAGATTATCCATGAATGATTTTTTTCATGATTCATTGTGAGATACATTTTATTGTTGCTGTGCTGGAGAGATTGAAAAAATAAAGTATATGTTTATACATATACTTCCTCTCTGTTTGGAAGATGTGGACTTTACTTATATCTAATCATGCCATCCCTACCCTTCCTAGCCGTTCCCAAAAACCTCCCTGTTCCCTTATGTATCAGTCAGCTTTCTGTTGCTGTAACAAAAATCTCTGACATAAGAAAGGAGGAAAGGCAACCTTCTTGCTCCCATGATGTGAACTGTTGTACTCTGCTATGTCTACACACCTTAATGCATGGCACTTTTAAGACCATAAGCCAAAATGGACCACTCTTCCCCTGATTTGTTTGTGTCAGAGAAGGATAACACATTGGGCCTTAGTCTCAATATTTTTCTTACATACCTTTTATTTGAATGTCTGAGTTTTACTTTTATCTGTCTTAGTCGGTATCATATTGCTGTGAAGAGACAGACATCATGACCAAGGCAACTCTTATAAAGGAAAGCATTTAATTGGAGGCTTGATTGCAAGTTTAGAGGTTAGTCCATTATCATCATGATGGGGAACATGGCAGACATGGTGCTGAAGAAGTAGCTGAAAGTTCTATATCCTGATACATAGGCTGAGAGAGGAGGAGCGGGAGACTGGGTCTGGGTTTGGAGTGGGCTTGCTAACCCTCAAAGCCTACCCCCAGTGACAGACACACTTCCTTCAGCAAGGCCACACCTACTCCAATACAGCCTCAATTCCTAGTCTTTCTCAAACAGTACTACTGTCTGATGACTAAGTATTAAACTTTATGGGCATCTGGGGTTCATTGCTTTTCAAACCATCTACAGAGACAAGAACTCCATGAAGAGGGATCTTGTTGACTCTGGTTCTTGCTCTACACCTGTACTTAGACCTTGGCATGTACACAAGATAGAATCCTTGGGCACCTCTTCCCCAAACCTGTGCGTTGATGTTGTATTCTCCTGTCAAGTGAACTCCAAGCCTCAGCTCTTTAAAAGCTTCTGTGTCATCACTAAGACAGTGCTAACACTGTGCAATACACTTCACACAGAGGATTACAGAAAATAAACTTAATTGACTCAGGCTAGTGCGGGAGGATTCCCAGAATAAGGAACTGGGGTTGAGGGCAAGTTCCTAGCCACAGCCTAGACCTTCCAACTCCCTGGCGATCTGGTGCCCTGCATGTCACCTGCACAGGGGTGCTTCCTGGATGCTGCCATTCCCAACATCAATAGGTGCACCAAAAGTTTTGAAGGCCATCTGTAAGTCCCTGAGCCATAAGTGTTGCCATCTTTCCTCCAGACCTGCCTCCCTTCTCCCTCCTGGCCTCTTTTCCCTTCCTACTAGTAGCCTGAGACACCCCTATCCAGATCTAGCTTCCATTGCCTGGAGAATTTGTTTGACCCCAAACCCAGCACACAGGTTGAGGGTAGATGTCAGACTGGAAGCAACTGGGGAAAGTGCGGAGATCTTGGATCACTGAGCAGGCAGAGGAGGGAGGAGTGGAGAGGTGGGGTGCTGACACTCTCTAGAGTAGAATATGAGAGAGGCAGAACTCTGGTCCCCAGGACAGATGGGCTCCCCTGGAAAGGACACATGCAGCTTGGAATAAGGAATACTTGGAACAGAATGCTCCCTGTCAGACCCAGAGAATGCAGAGGTTGCAGGGCATCCTTGGACAGCCAGCTGCTCTGGCAGGAAAAATGCAGAGTGCAACCTTCCTGTTGCATTCTGAGCATAGCTGGATTGTTCCTGGTGAAGGGTACATACCTCCAGAGCTTGCTCCTCTGTGGTCACCCTTCCTCCCTGTAGAGCTGTCCTCAGGGACTCTTGAATCTGGAGTATGTTTGCCCAGAGTCTCAGAAGTGCAAGCTCCTCCACCCGCATCCCTGCCACCAACACCACACCTTAGTATTCTAAATACATATCTCAAGCCAAAGTTGCTAATGAGGTTGGAGAAACTGGTAAAAAGGAAGACAGTGGTGGGAATGAAGGAGCTGAGCCAGCAAATCCAAGAAAATAAATGCTGGCAGGACAGGCTGCTGAAGGACAACAGGCAGCTACTAGAGGAAAACTACCGTGCGCAGGCTGAAAACCAGCTTTTCATGGAATCCCTGCATAAAAACAAGGAACAGTGAAAAGAAACAGGAGGCAGTGTGGAAGCAGTACGTCCAAGAATGTGGTGAGATAGAACGAAGGAGACAAGAACTGGCGTCTGAATACAACCGGAGAACTGCAGCTCTTCAAGACCAGCTCCTGCAGGGCAGAAAGACCCAGAAGGATTTGAAGTAGCAGCTGCAGGCACTGGAGCCAGTTTACAAGCTAAAGGAGAGGCAGGACATGACAATACAGACCTTAGAGAAGGAGCAAGAGAAAGTCTGAGGTGAGACTGAGGCCAAGGACCAGGAGGCACACTTCTGGTTCCTGCGGGAAAAGGCACTGATGGAGAAGGAACTGGAAGAATGGCACCTGATGGAGCTGGGGCAGGTCAACACCACGGGGCTTGAGCTTCTGAAACCTCAAAATCCACACTTCCTCCAACTGGACCACACCTACTCCAACACCTCCTAATAGTGCCACTCCCTGTGGCATAGACTATGGTCTAGGGTATAGGCATAAAGTTTTCTCAACCTAGTTTAATAAGGGTTCAACCTCCCCTCTAACCCACCCCCTACCAAGGGTAGTGGAAAAGAAAGGTTATTAGGACACAGGGGAAATGGACCTGTTTATAAATAATCCTTGGGGGAGAGAGTCCAGTCTTCATTGTCAGGATATCAGCAGTTCAGTCCTCTAGCAAACACCAACAGGAACCAGCAGCTGCAGACCAGTCCACTCAGCAGACACCACACGGGAACCA
>NW_021620862.1:4424233-4424695 GCF_004785775.1 Grammomys surdaster
CACAGGAGCCAGCAGCTGCAGACCAGTCCACTCAGCAGACACCACACAGGAACCAGGAACAGCAGTTCAATCCAGAAGAAGCTGCCAGGTTCATTAACCAGCCCGAGTCCACCGTGGAAGAGGCAAGAAGCTGCAGGAACCTCACAAGACTTCTCTTTGGTGAGCTTCTCTCTATGATGTCATCACAAGCAAAGCCCAACAAGGCAATGTAAGGTGAGCCAATACATGCCTCAGCACATGCCTCAGCACATGTCTCAGAACATGCCTCAGCACATGTCTCAGCACATGTCTCAGTACATGCCTCAGCACATGCCTCAGCACATGCCTCAGCACATGTCTCAGTACATGTCTCAGTACATGCCTCAGCACATGCCTCAGCACATGTCTCAGCACATGCCTCAGCACATGTCTCAGCACATGCCTCAGCACATGTCTCAGCACATGCCTCAGCACATGCCTCAG
>NW_021620862.1:4424705-4442343 GCF_004785775.1 Grammomys surdaster
CTCAGCACATGTCTCAGCACATGCCTCAGCACATGTCTCAGCACATGTCTCAGCACATGTCTCAGCACATGCCTCAGCACATGCCTCAGCGCATGCCTCAGCGCATGCCTCAGCACATGCCTCAGCACATGCCTCAGCACATGCCTCAGCACATGTCTCAGCACATGTCTCAGCACATGCCTCAGTACATGCCTCAGCACATGCCTCAGCACATGTCTCAGTACATGTCTCAGTACATGCCTGCCATCAGCAGAGTAGCGAGGCAGAGCAAAGTGAACCAGTGCTCATGCCTCACTGTCTGTGGGTCATATTTATATTCCTTTTAAATAGCATGAGTCCTTTCACGTGTCTGCTATAGCAAGACATCCTTTCACCTGTGTGTGATCCAGCAAAACATCATTTGACATAACTGACTTTCCATAGGGAGCCATTTGTATACAAACCATCACAGGAACCAACTTCAAACCTGGTACAAACCAATTAAAAGGGAGCTGGAAACTGAGGCACAGAACAGAAGGACAGGGATTAAACTGACATGTGCCAGGCACCCACTGCTGTAGGCTCTGTAAAGCCCGGGCCTGCTGGCTTACTGCCTGCATCAGTGCCTGCATTGCTGCCTGCTGACCACATTTCTTCCTGAGTGGCCCCACTGGCAGCCGTGCAGGAGTATCATCATGCTCATCACTGGTGCTTCTGAGGTGAGTACGTGGAGAGAAAAGAATGACTGCTGATGAACAGCCATCACCCTGTAGCTAAAGCTAGTGATCAGAGATCGGTGATTCCCAAGCAAGAGCCTGGTACTCAGTTCCCGGAAGGCCATACAGAGTGTGTCAATGGAAGCATGGGGAGAACAGAAAATGTTGTCTGTGTTCTGTGTCCACTTACCAAGGATTTTGTGTCATTTGTTTTTGATATTTAATCCCTTTCCTATTTATACAGGTTCTTTAAACATCAAAATATTTGTAACTCTTTAGAGCTACTTACCCCTGACAATGTTGGGAGGGGCAGTCTTGGCAGAAGTAAATGGCACACTCACTCTATAGAATGAATTATTATTTAAAAGAATTCTTACAAAGCTGGGGCAGGGGTAGGAAAGCCACAGGATGATCCTTGAGCCTGGAAGCACGGTCTCTTTCTACTCACAAGGCAGAGTAGCTATGACCACACCGTGCAGGAGGGATACCCCTGAAGGAAGGGCTACTCCTGAAGGAAGGGCTATGGCTGGTAACTTCAGACAGTTATTGTCTTTACAGAGTGAAAGTCCTGTGTCTTTCTAAGCTCCTGTGTAGCTAATTAGGGCAGGAAATTAAAAGGAAATCTGAAATGTTAGCTAGCTCTTCATTACTGTAACAAATACCCAAGACAATCAGTTTGCAAAGAGAAAGGGCTCTTTTTGTTGTTGTTGTTGTTGTTGTTGTTGTTGTTGTTCCTACTTAGAGATGCCCCAAGTGCATGATCAGTTTGGCCTCACTGGTTTAGGGCCTATGATTAGCATGTCATAGGCAAGGGATAGGAAGAAGGGACTGAGTCTGGTGATCCCCTCCAAAGGTGCAGTGACTTAGATCTCCCGCTAGGCCCCATCTCCTCAATGGTCCACCACATACTGGAGACCAAACTTTGGCAAAGGACCTTTGGGGAGGGGGACACTTAAGATCCAAATTCATAGCATCTGCTGAGGCAGCTTCATGAACCTGCCTCCTGACACAGACTGATGGAGAGAATGAGGAGTGGATTTAGAGGAACAAATGACATCCCCCAGTCCTCCTTACAGGAAGTGTAGATAGCCCATTAGAAAACTATTCAAACATGCAAAATGAGACCTATGTTTTGGGGCACTTGTCCATCCCTATATCTAATCTCTGGACTTCATTTTAAGAGCTGATTTATACTGATAGGATATTTCTTTTTCTGGATTTAAAAACAAACAAAACAAAACAAAACAAAAAAAATGTGAGCCTGTGGCCTGTGGGCTCCTTTAAGCCTGGAACAGCAGAGTGAATGGATGGCTGCATACAGCCTGTCTGGGTCAGCTGAATTGCCAGCCAATGCAGTATTTCTTTTCCTGTTCTAACAAAGGAATAAATAAGCTAGAAGAACAGATCCAGGGAAGGAGACTACAGCCCTACAGTATTTTAAGGGAGTAGTTTAAATATCTAAAGGAAGATTTATGCCTAGAATTTACAAGGTAAATGAAATCACCCATGGGAAGGAAAAGGAAAGATTTTCAACCGCAGACATTTCTTCCTATTTGCTTAGCTGAAGGAGAGGTGAGCTGGTGGGCAGGCATTGTAAGGATCTTGCTGTAAATTTTACATTGCCTCTCCCCCAAAACACTTTGAACGCTCTCTGTCCCTCCGTAAGATAACTGGCAGTTACTCTGAGAGAAAGGAACTCACAACCCGCAGCTTAGTATAAATGGAATAAAATCATGCAGAGTTTTGGGTACAAGCATGTGCCATCCTGCCGAAGCTGGTACCGTCCTGCCGAAGCTGAGGACACTGGCCGGTTCTGCTCAGGAGCTCTAGCCTCTAGCCTCTAGCACTGAATGGTATGATTTACAAATTCAGCAAGACCATTAGCAGTTCTGAGCATTCTGTGATTAAAATAAGACCATTTCCATGTTAGATACTTACACAGTTGTGTGTGACATAAAGGGAGAGCAGGGAAGGATTGAGGATGTGGAGGAAGCTGTTGGCTTATCCTGAGTCTACACTCTCACTTAAGCCTGTAACAGGATGGTGCTTTGTGGAGTCTTTTGCTAGCCTCTTATGCCCTCCAGACTTCCCTTGTCCAAATTCTGGGTTTAATTGTCCTTGAAGTTAGAGATGGAATCTGGACTTTGAGAAAAGAATGGTCTTTATGAAGCTCACCTGTGCTGGATCCAGTCCCTTTGTTTCCCATTTCTCCATCTGCTGGCTCCAAGATGGAAGCCACTGACCGCCACCAGGGTCTTCTCATAGTCTGCTTTAAAACTAGGGGAAGGTGGTTTCCACACTAGCAGCCCACCCTGGTGTCTAAACTGTGAGTCAGCTCCAGATTCTGTGAAATGCAGTTGAGAACCCAATCCAACCCTCCTGAAGCCACTGACCTCTAGGTCTGTGTAGACATGCCTTTGAACTTCCCCGGGGAGGGACGCAGTAGAGGAGAATAGCACCAATGTAGATATTTTCAGTTTTCTTTTTGAAGACTGGAATTATAAAAAACTTCTAAGCAGCTCTATGTTCCCCATTGTCCCCTCATCCGACACTGTGACAGCATTCCTAGCCTTCTGCAGAGATCCTTCTTCCTCTGGAAAGTCTGAGGGAGTTGCTGACAGAAAGCTGCACTGAAAGGGTCCTTGATTTTGAGCAGGACAAGGAAGGACAAAGCCTAGGGCCCTGTTCTCCTCCAGACACCACATTGCTTCTGCAAATTGACTTTTCTTTCACGTGCTTCATGGAAGGCCTGACCACCTGGCTTCAGGAGCCTCCCTGTGCAGTAGATGTGAGCTCGCAGGAGCTGGAATCTCGCTCTTCAGAGAAAGTGGGATGGGGCTGTGGACTGCCCTGTGCTCTGTGTGCTCTGGATGAGAATCCAAGGAGGTTTAGGAGGAGAGAATGGAACAAGAAGAGAACATGCTGACAAGTCTGTCAGAGGAGGGAGCTGGCTCAGAAACTTACATCTGGAATCCTTAGATATTAAAGAAAAGGGGAGACTGAGGCAGTTGTAGCTGAATTGAGTGACATTTCTCTTTATTAAACACATATGAAGCCTAGCTAGCAGAAAAGGTGCCAATAAAAGCCCAGGTCCCCCCTCCTCTTAGTTACTAATTTTAGCAGTTTGTATCTAGACTTTTAAATAAAGATTTGTTTGTTTGGTTTTGGGTAGGAAAATGCTTCTTATTTCTTCAACAAGTGAAAGTACTTGCTAACATAGTTATTTAAATATAAATGTACATGTACACATCTTTGTAGAGATATAAGGTGGGTGCACACACACTGTATTTTAAGGACATGTATTGAGTTTGGCTCGTCAGTGAGATAGAAGGAGGGAGGATAAGGAGGGGTCTTTCTCTCTGGGCTAGAGAGAAGAGGTGGCTATACCTTAAGTGACCATCCTTTGCCCTCCTCAGCCCCGCAGCTGCCTAGCACCAATGCCTGATTCCAGTGTAGGCATGTTTCCCCAACTCTCCTGTACTCCTGTGTTGTGGCCTACAGGGAATGTTACTCAGAGAGCACCAGGCAGGGATGATCCGCCTGGACTTGAAACTGCCTTGCCTTTCATCTTATTAAAATTAAGCCAATAACTGCCTTTAATGTGGAGGTTTTGTGGCTTAATTTTAATGGATGCCTTTGGTGGCATCCATTAAAAACAGGGGTGGGTAGCACAGTTGACTGGCAGCATCTTCAGACATTTAGTATGTATTATTAATATTCACATGTATTATTAATATCCCCTACCTATACCGAGAGCTGTCATGGTTCAGTCTGAGTTATCCCCAGAGCCATAATGAAACCATGTTTTTTTTTTCCTGATTACCTGAAATCCAGGTGGGGCTAAAGTATAGCTCAGAGCGTCTGGTAGTGTCTTAAAGTGACTTTTTATTTCCCAGACCTTTAAAGCCGCCACACAGACTTGTAAAAGCATATACTGTGTTTATCCTGCTAACATGGAATTGCCATCATACATGTTTATTTTAATGAGGTGAAAACCCAGAGTCATGTGGTTGCACACCTCAGACGCAGTTTACTTGTATGTCAATGGAGACTTTGACTGCGTACCTAGGGTGTGCACAGTACCAGGCTAGGCTTTGAGAGAGGAATGCAATCCACCCCCTGCTTTTTAAAAGTTCAAAATTTTACAGAGTAGAAGAAAATGTGCACAGTCAAATGGATGCCCCAGAGTTTCTGGACATGAGAGATGAGTCTCCCTGGGGGGATTCTGTGAGCATGCAAGTCAGCTAGGTGGCCTAGAAGGTTACTCTGTATGTGTGTGTGGGGGGGGAGGGGGTAAGACTTATGGCTTCCAAGAACCATTTGGATAAGCTGGAGAGATGAGAGGAGGTACCAGGCCACTGACCTAAGTTGCTCATCCCAGGAGATTGTGGTGGGCCTGACACACATGGCATTGTCAACCAGGTTTAGACCTGTGGGTAGAAGCCATTCCTGAAGGATGTTAAGTTTGGAGGGCCTTGTAGGGTAGATGTTTAGGGAAAGGAGAGATAAACTGTGTTGCTGGCATGACCAAGCTTGGTGCTGCTGAACATCTGGGTCAAGTGAACATGGAAAGAAAGCCCTGGATTTAAGCTGCAGATGATTGGCCAGTTAGTGCCTAAAAAAGCCACTGTTAGTGTTTCGGTCTGAAAGCTGTCACTGTGGCTCATTTTGACTCATTATCTCCAGAAGGAAGGACAAGATGACCATCTTGTTATATTTTGTAATTTCCTGTCAATCTGTATATAATTTAAAATCTTCTCTATTTAATTTTCAGATTCTAATTTCCTTTTGTTTTCCAAACACAGTTTCTATCTCTATCTCTTTCTCCTCTTAAATGTATGGCATATATATTACAAATATATGCATACATACACACATATGTGCATATATATATACATCATATATATGTACACACACACACATATATAATATATATATACATTTATATTATATATATGAGATTTGATAACAGGTTCAGGAATTTTTAGGTATACTTGTTCCTGTCTAGCTGGCGGAGCGGGAGGTATTCTCAGTGGTCACAGCTTGTTTAGGATGTACAAGGTCCTCAGTTACATCTCCGTCTTCGCAAAAGGAAAAAGAAAAAAGAATGAAAGGAAAAGAAAAGAAGAGAGGGCAGAACCATGACATTGTTTTCTAGATGTTAAATGCAAAAGCCTTATATTGTTTTCCAAATGTATTGTGACATTGAGAAATTCTTATATTGTTTTCTACATGTATTGTGCTGTATTCAATCATGACAATATACAAAGAATGAGTAACTCAAGATCACTCTGCTTTTCAATGCTAAGTTTAAACTCATGTGTCTGCATGTATTGCATGTTGTGTGTACATGGGTTCACATGTGGGAGGGGTAAACAAGCATATGTACACGTATGTGTACGGGGACCAGAAGCAAGCTCAGTGTCATTTCTTTGGTGCCATCTGACTTTTATTTTTGAGACAGGGCCTGTCACTAGCCTGGAACTTGCCAAGTAGCCTTGACTGGTGGGTTAGGGAGCCCCAGGGTTCTTCCTGTCTTTCCTTCCTCCCTCTGTATAGAGATTATAAGCACACACACCACACCTAGCTTTTCTATTAACTTTTATTTTTATATTCACTTGTTTTGATTTTATTTCTTATTAAATTTGTGTGTGTGGGTCAGGCTTGCCACAGTGTGGAAGTCAGAGGACAGCTTTGGGAAACACATTCCCTCCTTCCACTTTTATGTGGCTTCCAGGGATCGGGCTCAGAGATTCAGACGCACACAGCAAGTGCCTTTATCCACTGAGCCACTGTACCAGTCCCTGATTGTCATTTTAGACTCTTGATTAGCAGTGGGCTTTGCTAATAAAAGTTGAGGAATAGAAGTCAAGTCAAAAGGGACAGCTATGTTGACAAACATTGTACTGTGTTTCAATGTATATTTTGTTAACGTGAGTTTTCTTTTCCTTCACTGAAATATGTTCTTTCATGGAAGAAAGCCTGTATTTATTAGTGGCTTCCTGTCTTGGCAGCCCCCCCGTTGCCTCAGCAACATGGGTGGGCTTTTCTCTCTGTCTATGTAATATTCACATTGATTAATTAATCGATTAGACAAGTGTTTATTGAGCTTGTGCCTCTGTGTTTGGCAAGAATCCAGGTGCTAGAGTGCAGGGGAACATGAACAGCCCCTGCTCTCACAGACCTGCACTATGAAAGTGCGAGACAGACGGTAAACATACCAGAGACCACACGACATGCAGGAGTCTGTGATGGAACCAAGCATGCAAACCATGTAGGGAGAAGACTGCAGGCCATCTCTATTCCTGTAAGATACACAGTAGTGACCAGCACCCTGCCCCTGGAGGGGATCATGGTAAACACGTTGAATGAACCAATGGATGGATGCACATGCTGTCCTGCCGTAAGGCCTTTGCCAGCAGACTGCTGGCTCGAGCTTCTTATCACATTATTGCTAGTGATTATATATATGCAGCGTCTTCCTTTTCCAAGTGGCTTCCTTAGGTGGCCTTGTTTCTCTAGTGTCCCTTCATCCTCCTGCCTCAGATAAATCAGTTGCCAATTTCCCTTTCAAGGTGATAGCTCTTTCAGGAGCATTCCCCAAGCCCCTCATGTAAGCCTTCCGTACTCTGTAGATATTATTGTTTAGATGTCTGTTTCTTTGTCTAAATGAAACCTCATTCATGGGCTTCACACAGAAATATACGCCTCCCTGTTGTGGCCAAACACATAGAACTGTTTGCTGTGAAACAGAAGTCACTATGCCTGGCCATTTGCCTCATACTTTATAAAGAAAGAAGTTCTATGTGTTCTGCAGTAATAGAAGCGAAGATGTCCAAATAGCATAGTGTGGGCTCCTGGTTGCATCACGGTGCACCACACTGTCACCACTCCAGGAATGCCACTAGGTCATCCAAGTGGCAATAATAAGCGTCAGTTATAAACTGTAATGCCCACATGTGCTATGGCAAGATTTTTGAAATATTTAAGCATGCACGTGCATGCACATGAACACACACACACACACACACACCACATTGAATAAATGAATAAACAAAGGAATAAATGGAAAATTTAAAGGATGAATAATTTATCCTTTATAAAAAATAAACCATAAAGTTCGCCCTTTTTAGGCATTGCTTCTCAATTGTCTAGGACCAAGAACTTAGAAGTTTTTCTTCCTCCCTCTCTCCCTCCCTTCTTGCCTTCCATCTTTTTTGTGTTTCTGAGGTTGGAGCCTGGGTCCTTGCAGGTGCTGTGCAGCTGAACCATAGCCACACCCAGGATATATGCCTTCGGCATGACACCTCTCAGTCTCCCTTTTTTTTTTTTCCAAAAGAAAATCAAATATAGTTGTCTCTGAATCCACAGATTTCATACCCATGGATTCAATCAACCCTGGATAAGAATCTTCAGAAGAACTTGGGGTTTGTGTTGATAGTGACAGACTGTCATTACTCCTGAGTGACAACTATTTACATAGCACTTACACTGGATTAGGGGGTTACAACTGAGCTGGAGATGATTTACAGTACGCAGGATGCACAGGTCATTTGCAAACACTCTCATTTTATAGGAAGGGACTTTAGCATCACTGTTGGTAGTGTCCAGCGTCTACAGGAGTGACCCAGTCTCACACGGCAAGAGGTACTGGACTTTGCTCTAAATACTCACCCAGAAGATACATAGGCACACTTATGAAGTTAAAGACACAGAATTTGTGCATCCATTCATTAAATATTTTTCAAGCATTCAATAAATATTTTTCAAGCATTCACTGTGCTGCGTATGGCTACAGCATCTAAAACAAGCAGACTACTGTTCTTAAGGAGTGTGGACGCTAGTGTGGGTTGGAATGGGAGGAGGTAGCTACGGAGTGCAGGCCTCAAACAATGAATGTACGGGAGATTGCATGGTAGGTTGAAGATGATAAATTAAATACTATAGAAGAAAAGAGATACAGTGAGCAAGGCCAAAGACATAGGCAGGGGGCGGGGTGGGGACAGGGGCAAGGCAGGGGTGGGGCAGGGGTTCTGGACCTTTCTGAGGTGGCCTGGCATGATATTTCAGGAAGGAGCAACCAGGCAGACTTGGCAGCTGGAGAAGGGGCTGAGGGAACAGTGGAAGGAGACAGAGACTTGCAGGCCTGGAAACTGACCTGTGTTTTGACCCTAGTATCTGTGTAAAAGGGAAGGCACGGTGGTGTATACTTCTAATAATCACACAGGGAAGGCAGAGATGGGAGAACCTGGGGGTTCTCTGAGCTCAGCCTGATGAGGGAGCTACAGACCCTGTGAGGAACACTGACTCAACAACAACAACAAAGCAAACAAAAGAACAACAATAAAAGCAACAGAAAAACAAGGTGGAGTTCTCCTAAGGAAAACACCAGGGGTCAAATTCTATCTGCCACATAAACATGCACGCACACACACACACACACACACACACACACAAAACCATGTATACACATACCAGCACGTGCCACACTCAGACATATTCATATATACAAAGTAGCACATGCAACCGCAATATGCCTACATACATACACATGTACCCACGCACTTGGGCGCATACACACATATCACCATATCTACCCCGTAAGTTTAGACTTCAGTGGCTTTTAGTGTGTTCTATTTTGTATAAGCATCAGCATTAATTTCAGAATATTTTCATCATTCCTAAGAGAAGTAGTCTACCTTATAATAAGTTAATCTATCTTTTCCTCCTCTGACTCCCCTTACCAATCTCTTATCTGCATAGTCCCTGATGGTTCTATGGACTGGTCCATTCTAGTCATATGACGGGATCATGTTCTGTGTGGGCTTCAGTATATGCATTCTTTTCCTTAACTGTATGCTCCTAAATCTATCTATATTGTGGCTATATGACTAATTCATTCTTTTTCATGTCTTTGTAATATTCTATTGTGTGCATATACCACACATTGTCTGTCTACTTATTTGTATTGAACATTAGGTGGTTATGCTTTCTGCCATTAATAATGCTGCTGTAATGGCAGTGCACAGGCTTTTGTGTGAATGTACCTTTTACTGTATGTAATATGTATCCCGGAGTGGAAGGCTTTCCCTTCCTCTTCATGTGAAGTGGGAGCCATAGCAGCTTTCTAACATGTTCTGACCTTTGCATTCAGTGGTCCCTCTGGCTGTGCAGCGGGTGAATACAGACAGTGGGTGGGTAATAATGAGTGGAAAGTAGACCAGTTAGGAGCTGATTACATGGTTCAGGTGAGAGAGCAGTCTCAGACCAGGGTAGGAACAGTGTATGTGTGGAGGATGGTCACATTAGGGACATAATGCAAAGACAGCCAGGAGTTTCTGCTTAGTGGAGTAAGAGAGGACAGGGAGGAGCTAAGGACTCAGGCTCCATCTGCTACAAGGAAGGGACAGCTGTGGAGTGGGGTGAGGGAGCCACACATGGGTGTTGGGAGTTCTACTTGCATAGACCAATGTTAAGATGGTCGGCAGACGTCCGTGGGGAGATGACAGGCAGGCAGATAAATGGGTCTGGAGTTCAGGAAGTCGTCTGCGCTGCAGATATAAATTTGGGAATCTGTGGCATGCGGATGGTATTTAGAACCATAAGTTGAAATAATCACTGAGTTTCTGTTTGTTTTAAAGGGACAAAGCAACCTGTATGTTGATAGAGTTTTAGCCTTTTCTATGTACTGAGTTCCAACAGTGACCTCATGTTATAACTGAAAACATATATTAGAGAGAAGCTTCTTTCTATTGAATGTGATTTCAACATGGTTAAACTACTGGCCACAGGGCATAAATTAGAGGATTTATTCATTAACATATTAGGGCTATCAATCAATACTGGATTCAGTATCTCGTGGTGTTTTCTAAGTGATTTTGAGTATTTTTTGAAACTGTTGTTTGCTTCCACATCAACTTGTGACCAGTTATACAAAGGAGTGGGAATCATGTTTGGGTTTGATATTAATAAAACGAGCAGTGGATTCACACACCGTTAGTAGACATGTGGCTTCCTAATACCTGAAGTAGGGTAGTATTTGAGGGCATAGAGGAAAAGAAAAAGATCTGTTCTGTATAAGGAAATACTATGAAAATCATGAATGAACTGAAGAAAAGTAACCATCAAAGACAAGAGAGGGCATGCTGGGAAGATGGTGGAGTTGGCAAGGGGCATGAGGACCGCATCTAGTCCCCAGCACTTACCTGCGAAGAGCAGGTGCAGTGGCTCACATCTGGAACACTGCTGGTGGAGGAAGGGGAACATAGAGACTGGCAGGTGTCTGCTTGGCTAGCCCAGCTGAACTGATGAACTCCGGCTTCAATGAAAGACCCCATCCAAAACACAGGATGGGAGTGGCCATGGAGGACATCAGACATTGGACAATGGCCTCAACTTGTAAGCACACTCACACATGAATATATGACACATACAAAGATCAAAAGAGCCTAGCTGGTCCAGAAACCAAATCAGGGATGAATAACTAAAGATGTAAGCAGGCTTAGCCCAAGGAAGACTGGATGCAAGAGAAGTGGGAATTTGATTCAGCTGTATGATACTCTATCAAATGTGTCCAACCTGTGACCCATGAGCCTCATGTGCACCACAGTAACTGTGAACATGGCTCAACACAAACTTGTAAACTTAGGACAACATGTCACGGTGAGGTGGTTTTATTTATTTACTTATTTTTGCATTCCTAACTTATACAATTACTGAACATGAGCCCACATACAACCAAGAGCAGTGGCATGAATCTTTAATCCCAGCATGCTCATGGAGAGATAAGGGCAGAAAGAGACAGGTCATGGACCAGCCACCCTGCTGCATACAGTGACAGGTGACTAGAGAGCCTGTTGGAGAGGTAGAAGGTAAAAATCAATACTCAAGATTATCCTCTGACTCATGGATTGTGGAATGTTTGTGCATACAGACACACACACACACACACACACACACACACACACACACACACATTTAAAGAAGGCTAGCCAAGATGAGAGGCTGAAATGATTCCTGCCCTTGTGCACCGAGATGGCATTGTTGAATGATTTCTAAGGGGATCTGAATATCTCTCAGGACTAAGCCAGGTTCTCCTCCAGCATGCAGATGCAGAAGTGCTTGTGATACCAGTCCTCATAAGAGCATGCCAGAAGCCACCATTTCTACTCAGCAGTGGGAAACACATAATAGTTTTTCTTAAAATAAAACCACAAAACACGATCAAAGGGCATCTGTGGTTATCTTTGGAACACTTCTCCCTTGGAGAAAGCATCTGCTTAGAGCCAGCACTCAATCACATGGTCCCCCCTATCTTTACTGCTGTATGGATCTCTTTGTCAGCAATGGCTGGCAGGAGCCTCTCTGCCCGCAGCACCAGCCTGACTGGCACAAGAGTCATTTCAGGTTCTGTTCCCATGTTTCAGTCAATCTGTCTAGAGAACAGTGACGCTCCTGAAACACTCAGATGCTCACATGTCACATAAAAGGACAAAGTACAATCCCAGGCTTCTATGTTTGAACTATCCCCCAGGGAAAGTAACATCACCATTTGGGGCCCATTGTTGGGAGTCCATCTGTGAAGTAAGAATCACGGCAGATTCTCCAGAAAGATTCCTGTCACTTTCCCTATGCTGCAGAGACGTATGTGTTGACCATTGGTTCTTGTTCCCAGATTTTTGATCTTCACAAGAAACTAATACCACTGAATTGTGTTGTTCCCTGGATTGTCAGACTGCCTGTCAGCTCCCTATAGAGATAAGAAAGAGGTCTTGCCACACATGAAGACGGATGTGACCAAGTACTAATTATTATCTTAAGAGGTGAATGCAAATGTCATCATTATTGAGCACTGAGATTTATTTTTTCCTGAACTCCCAAGAGTCTCTGCACTGGAATCTGGCCTTCAGACCTTGACAAATGTCCTCTGCTAGTCAGAGCAGGCTCTGGTTTGATGTGACATCACGTGGCTGTCTGCCTTCTCTCCAGTGCCACAGCAGCATCTGACCAAATGCTACTCACTGGGGAGCCATGTGTGCTTTTGCCATTCTTGCCAAAGAAGCTCATAGCTGAGGGGGAGAGAGGGGTGGAGAGAGAGGGAGAGAAAGAAGGAGAGGGAGAAGGAGAGAGAAAAAGAAAGGGAGAGGGAGAGGGAGGCGTGGACTTGCTGGAGATGTGTCACTTGGGGAGGGGCTTTGAAGACCTCATCCTCTCTCCAGTTCTCTGTGTGTACGGTGTGGTTGTGGTTGTGAATGTGATCTTCCATGCCTGCTAACTGCAGTCATGACGAGGGTGTCACCAGCATGTGTGCTTACCATGCACAAGGCCCTGGCTTTGATTATTTTTCTCCCAGTTTTATTCCTACTCTGATTGCACAGATTATTTTCCTCCTTTATATCTTTTTTCTCTGGTAATACCCTCTGCCTTCCCTTCCTTTACAAGTGCTAATAAGTCTTGGATATGTTTTTACTTACTCTGGGTCTAAATCTTTTTTAACAAAGAAAGAGCTAATGAAATGTCCCAATACATATCTTTGATACCTTAGCAATGCAGACAAGGTCTAGAAACTCAAGGGAGCTCCACTAGGCTTTTCATTTAAAGTAAGTGGAGGTAAATGGCCACACGAGCCACATAAAACATCTTAACCATTGTTAGACAGACCTCAGAGCCTTGTAAGCAAGCCCCAAGTAAGTCCCTGGGGATATCCAAGGTGACCAGAGATGCTGGCGCTCTCTGGAGTTCCTGCAATGGACTGCTTTCTTGGAGTTCCTGCAATGGATTGCTTTCTTGAATATTAGACTCATGGAGTATAGTGATGGAGAGAAAATTTTACAGCAAAATGAATCCAATTTTGGAGTATTGTTAGAGACTAGTATTTGGGATTTTTTTCCAAATTGTAGATTTGGAAATCGTTCCAGCAGTTTGGAGTCTCTTTTATTTTTAAATACTGTGGGACATTAGCTTTTCCTCCTCCCTATTCTCCTCCTTTTCTTCCTCCTCTTCCTCTTCTCCTTCCTCCTCCTCCTCTCCCCCTTCTTCCTCCTCCTCCTCTCCCTCTCTCTTGCTCTCTCTTTCTTTTTTAATTTGGGAGAATCTTTAATAGAGTATTTTAACAGAGTGTGAGAGGCCCTGGTGACTGGGGCCCTAAGAGTTACTTTTCTTGTCTGCATTAACTATGACAATAAAAGACAAGCAACCACCTTGATGTTTTGTCTGTTTGTCCAGTGGGAACTGAGAAATCAACACAGACCTGACCAAGTGTCCATCAATAAATAAATGGAAGCACACATGTGTTCTGAGTAAGTAATGGAATATTATTCAGCCATGGAAAGGAGGGAAGTTCTTACACATGCTCCCTCATGGCCGAACCTGGGAGTCAGGATGCTAAGTAATGAAGGCAGTTGTAAGAGAACAAACGTAATTCCACTTATATGGGTGCCCAGGCTAGGCAAGCCATTGAGACTGAGAGCAGGATGGTGACCTCCAGAGTTTGGAGGTAGAGAGAATGGGGAGTTAGTATTTTCTGAGTACAGAGTTGGAGCTTGGAATAGTGAGAATGTTTGGGACTTTACACTGGTAAATGTAAAATAACTCTGTACCTACATCTAATGACATTGAATCTTATACTTAAAATAGTCCATGCAAAGGGCCTGATGTATATGCACTGATACATTTACATTAATTTTTAGGAGGCTACATATAGGTCTGAGGAGATGCCTCGGTTGGTAAGTGTTTCGAAAGCAGAGGACCTGAATTCAGTTCCCAGAGCCAATGTTAAAAATGCTCAGTATGGAGGCACACTTGCAATCACAGCACTGGAGAAGCAGAGACAGGTGGACCCCTGGGGCTGGGTGGCAGAGATAGGTGAACCCTAGCCTGCTTGTCAACTTTAAAATAAAAAAGGTGGACACACTTGGAGGATGTGCACAGTCTCCCACTGCATGAATACTGCACACACGGGACTCTGAGGAGAACACTGATGGCTTGGAGAACCTATGTGGCTGTACCCTGTCACCACAGATTCTCAGAACAAGACATCACAGTGGTGCCCTCTGTCCCTTCACATAAGTGGGGCTGATATTTGCTGTATAGCTTCAGTGAACAAATGAAGGAAGGATACAGATACTGTCCAGTGATGCTATGCACCTCTGTCGATAGTCAGGCTGTGTGACTGGAACATTCTTCTGCATGGTGGCCCCTCCCTGTAGCCACCATTCTCCAATATCCTGGCATTTATGACAGCCAGACTCCTTTAAGGCAAGGCTTGACCTTTCCCAAAGGAGCTTCAGGCAATCTATAGGCATTGGTTAAAAATAGAAAATTTTGTGCTTTTTCAGGGGTTAACATAGGCGAAGCAAAGAGAGGGTGCTTTCAGTTAAGTCTGTCTGCTAGAGGGTTCCTCTGTAATGCCTTCCACTTATTTCTCCCAATCATTTAGGCTTAAACCATGTCACTAAAAATTTTATGAAATCAGTGAAAAATTCCACGAAAGAAGGCTCTAAACTTTTTAAAATGAAGGTCATATTTGTAGAAAAGAAAAACATCTGTCAATTTAATAAAACATTTCTAGGAAATAACTTCTGGCAAAGGAATAGACTGAGCAGGCAAATTGAAATGAGTGAGGGTAGGGAAGAATGTCGTATATGGTAATGTAGAAATTAATATTTTCATATAGAATTTTTAGTACATATAATAATAGTATACACAGCATCTCACGAAGCTGCCACCCTTCCTTCAAACTAGAAAAGATGAAGGTTGGCTTCATCAAGGTCTATAGGAGGAAGCCCAATGGCCCAGAGTCCAGGGTCCTGGACCTGGGTTTATTACTTGCAGCTAGCTCTGGATAATTAACCTCCATGACTCCGTCCTGGACCTGGGTTTATTACTTGCAGCTAGCTCTGGATAATTAACCTCCATGACTCCATCTGCCTGTGGAGCAGCTCTCTAATTGTGAAGAAAGGATAGCAAGAACATTCTGGGCCTCTTGGAATGTGCTGCTGTTTGAGAATTTGTGGAGATAATCGTGCTGTGTTTTCCTAAGATGATGTGGGGGTTTAAATTGACAGATATCAAAAGATTTAATGGCTCATACATACCTAAAAAGGACCAGCTACATAGTTTTCATAGTTTATCCCAGTATTAAATGAAAGGCAGGGCCTTTGCTTGAAAGTCAACATGGTAACAGGGAAGTGTTCAGGGAGTCTGGGGTCTGTGCAGCAACTGCCACTAGCAATCAAAGACGCAAGCTAACCCTGCAGGTTCAGGCTTCCGTGGCCTGCCTGGGTTGGCTGGCTTTGGCCAGACCCACCCCCTTTTGGTAGCCTGAATCTGCTCCATATTAATTTATCTCATAAGAGATGATGTATCAAAAGAAGAACAGTTTCTGGTCCTAAGGTTTAAACTCTGCTTCAACCTATTTTCATTTTTGTGACTTCATGTATACTGGGCAAGCTCTGTACCACTGAGCTAGTTAACCTGGGTGGATAAATCAATGATAAATAGATATAGGGATGGATAGATGGATATAGATATATATATATAGAGATAGATAGATAGATAGATAGATAGATAGATAGATGAAAGACAGATGGATAGATAGATGTATAGATAGATGACAGGAGATAGATAGATAGATAGATAGATAGATAGATAGATAGATAGATAGATGAAGAAAGATCGATGGATAGATAATCGAGAGATGACAGGTGATAGGTAGAAAGACAATAGGTGACAAATGTCAGATAATAGATGATATAAATAGATACACAAGAAGACAATTGGATGGATGATATTTATGTGGTAGATAGTCCAGTGCATAGATGCTGTAGTGCCACATGCTAGTTTGGTGCTCTACCACTGTCTTACTTTCTTTTCTATTGCTGTGACCAAACACCACAACCAAGGGAACTTATAGAAAAGATAGTTTAATTGGGCTTACAGTTTCAGAGGGTTGGAGTCCATGATGGCAGAGCAAAGTCACCGCAGCAGGAACAGCTGAGAGTTCACATCTTGATCTGAAAATAGGGGTGGGGATGGAGGAGAGAGAGAGAGAGAGAGAGAGAGAGAGAGAGAGGGAGAGGGAGAGGGAGAGGGAGAGGGAGGGAGAGGGAGAGGGAGAGGGAGAGGGAGAGGGAGAGAGAGAGAGTTAAATTCAGGAGGGCTGGGAGAGATTAATTTTGTGAGTGAGTGGTTACTGAGCAGGGGTAAGACCAGCTGACACGCAGTATGCTGGTGAGATAAAGCTCTTCAGGCTATTCCCAAATGGCCTTGACCCTCCTCTCAGGGGCTTCACCAGACTCCAGCACCCCAAATCCCTTGAAATGGATTCTGTCAGTTTGTATGGCTAGAAAAGCAAACTGTCACCTTCTGAAAGTCACTTATGTGAGACATGGGACAGCCAGTCCACAGTCTGTCAGCTATGTAGACCTTTGTACTGAGGGTCTAGGCCTAGACCACTTGCTCTTCCTTGTACCGTGTTTATTGTGCTAGCTTCTGTTACTGTAACAGTTTGTAAAGAGAAAATGTTGGTTTTGGCTCACAGTTTAGAAGTTTCCATTTGTGAATACTTAGTTTTATTTCCTTTGGGCTTGTGATAAAGAGTACAAAGTCATTCTCCTCACAACCAAGAACCAAAGAAATGAATGAAAGATGAGAATCTCATAACCCCCTTGCAGGATACACTCATGGTGACTGGAAGATTTCCCACTACATCTTGACTCCCAGCAACTCCATGCACTATGCCCCAGTAGTGCTAAGGTGGGGATCAGGCCTTCCTTTAACACATGGGCAAACCCTAGCACCCATCATGTCTTGGACTAACAATGTAATACAGCATAGTCTGAGGAAGCCATGTGAATCTATGCATCCTTTTCTTTGTGTGTGTGTGTGTGCACCTCTCTCTCTCTCTCTCTCTCTCTCTCTCTCTCTCTCTCTCTCTCTCTCTC